>NC_141021.1:58850000-58940000 GCF_052040795.2 Danio rerio
CAAGATTTTGGTAAAAACCCAAGCAATATGAACATCAACATGAAAAGTGAGTTGTGTAATAAAGGGATGACAGAAGTAGAAAGTACTGAACTACTGAAATGTATTGAATACTTTATATAAAATGCTTTTTTAAATGCTGGCAGCTTAAATATGCCTCTCATATGGAGAGTGAAGTCACATGCTTTTCTCAGATGTGAGTTTTTCACAGACTTCAACAGTGTTGACCAAATCTTGATGGTTCAGAGGGTCTCATTTATCAAATCTAAGCTGTGTTTTGTATTTTCTATTAGATTCGAGTCAGCTGATTGGCTGGGCCATTCTAGAGCTTGATTTTAAGACTCTCCTTGGCTGTGTTTTGGATCATTGTCTTGCTGAAATGTCCACCCTGGTTTCATCTCCATCCTCCTACTAATGTAGATGTTGGACTGAAGCAGCTGAAGAACTACTGAGAGATTTCAGCTGCTGTCCGGGCTTTCACTGCTGAACTACACCTCTCTTTCTTCATAAGCTTAAAATGAAATGACACATTGAAAATGAATTATTACTAGGGATGTAACAATATTGTAAATACCGTCATACCGCAATATTAATTTTTTTCAATATTACCGTAGGCGCATGACTCAATAAAACCTATATTTCTGAGAAAAGTTTGCTCAGGCGAATGAAGCGAATGGGAGGTAGCGGGAACTACATTTCCATCAGCCTAGGCGTGGCCATCATCCTTTGCGGTCTGTTGTCACTACAGATCCAGTAATGGAGTGTGCTGCTAGTAGCGGGGAAGAAAAAGAGCTGGAAATGATCGAACCTAAAGCGGGTTTTAAATCGGATGTGTGAAAGTATTTCGGTTTCTTTCTAAAAAGATACGAAAAAGGAGAAAAGGTGACAGACAAAGACAAAAACAGTATGCAGACACTGCCAGACTGTGGTGAAATATAAGTCGGGGAAGACGACTAAAAGCTGCAGAACAGCACACTTGTTAGATTGATGCAGACATTGACTTGTACCGCAAAGAGACCTCTATCTCACTCATGGCTTGTTCTCTCAAGTGGTGGAACGACGATGCACAACGTTACCCACTGCTGTCAACCTTGGCTAAATCATATCTCTCTGTCCCAGAAACCTCAGTCCCAAATAAGAGGGTTTTTTCTGTTGCAGGGGACATGCCCAGAGATCCCAGCTTTTACCAGATTATAGTTATGTGATCATTTTTCTTAAAAAACCCATCTCTATCTAAGTGAGTGAGTGAGTGATTAAATGTTGAATGTGATGAGTTTTCAACAATACTAAATTGAAACTTTATTTTTTTTATATGGTTTAATAGTTTTTTGTTATTAAAATTGAAAAATTGAAGTTTCGAAACTTACAGATAGATGGCTAATATGTACAGTATGTCATTGATATGTTCAGTGCTAAGGTAAATAAACACTTGGCACTTTTTTCGAGTATTTTCATAAGTTTTGTTTTTCCTGTAAATTATTCAATAAATACCGTAACCGTGCCATTCATACCGAGGTATTACCGTACCGTGAAATTCTGATACCGTTACATCCCTAATTATTACAAAGAACTTCATTTGCAAAAAATTTAGTTTTCTTTCCATATTTGGATTTCTTTGGTTCAGTCAACAGCACCTTTAAAAACATGTTTATTGAGAGAAACGGTGACATGTTCAATACTTATCTCCCCTAACTGTAAGCAGTATTTGTAATATTACAAAATGTCTACAAACACAGTTTAGGACAAAATGTCTAAGCCTGCAAACAGTCCTGTGAAATATTTTCAAAAATGTTCCAGATAATAAATAACAAGTGCAAGGAGAGCTGGAGTATGTGTTTGTGAAAGAGGCTGAAATCTCACTGCGGGACAGAAAGAGCTCTTTTTCAGCATTGTATTTGACCCGGTGTTCTGAGATCAGCTTGCAGCAGCGCACAAACGCCTTGATACACTCTTGAGTGTCACTGATGAACGTGGCTCGTCGCTCACACGTGTAGCCAAGTGTGTTCTCCACCATCCCGTCCACACAGCACTTCTTCAGTTCGTGATCCGAGTACTCGCCAGCTGAGGAGACAATGCAAGGCAAGTTTATTTATACAGCACATTTCATGCACGATAGTAATGCTTTACATAAGTGCTTTACATAAACCTGAAATAAGAAACACAAGAAAACAAAGTACACCTTGTTGGGGGTGTTTTCATCCACTCTGGGGTGATTTTGAGGTTAATTTGGTCACAACCTTTTCTGCGTTTCAGCAAGTGGAATAATTTTTGGTGACAAGTCTTATTTTGACGCATATTTTGGGAAAAGGTTTTGGAATTTTTCTAAAACTCAATACACTCTGGGCAAATGTACTACACTTTCATCATTATGTTGGTGGCTGTTTTTGCCCCATTGACTTCCATTATAAATGATATTTCGCTAATTGCAAAGCCATGACACCATATAATCATGATTTCTTGGTTGTTGTTGGTTCTCCCTGTTGGGAGGAGGTAACATTTGTGATTTGTACTGTCGATTACATTTGAAGCTATATCTTCACATGTGCCCATCTCCAAGAAAACTGTAGACTCCACCGTTTCCCCCACATCTTTTTTGTAAACAGGTAGCAAATTAAGAAAATCGGCAGTATGTTCATTTAACTTTCAAGACTCCTAACACAGAATCCCAGCATCAAAAGGCAGGGGGTTGGGTTGATAGGCCGCACGTGACGTGTCTGAAGAGCGTGGAGGCATCCGGGGGTGATAAGGGTGTGTGACTTATTTGAGGACCGGGAGGGAGACGCGCGATTTCCAGGAGGTTATCACTCATTTGCGGGCATTTCGAGTCCTGCAAATGTATAGAGACTCCCGGAACTTCCGGATGTCTGAATATTACGTCTAACAACAGTAGTCCCTACTGAAAAATCCAGCTTAAACCAACCTAGGATGGTTGGCTGGTTTTAGCTGGTCAACCAGGCTGGTTTTTGAGGGGTTTTGGCCACTTCCAGGCTGGTTTCCAGCCATTTCCAGCCTGGTCTTAGCTGGTCAGGCTGGGAAATGACCAGCCAAATCCAGCTAAAACCAGCTTGAACAGCCTGGTTTAAGCTGGATATAGCTGGTTTTGGCTGGACTCTCAGCTTGGCTAGGCTGGTCAAGCTGGTTTTATCTAGCTTAGGCTGGTTTAAGCTGGATTTTTCAGCAGGGGTGAGACACAATCCAGTGGTACAACCTTGATAATGACATGCACTGCTCTCTGTCTTTGGAGAGAAGCGCGTGGCTGTGTGTGTGTGTGTGGCTCTGCAGTGAACACCCCTTTTGTTTGTGTGTGGCTGTGTGTGGTCATGTGATGTGCGTTTTCAGAGGGCTGTTCAGAAATGCTAGGTAAAACATGGTGTGGATGTGGATAATTTTCGCTCTAAAATGCAATTTTAACACTAAGACATATTAGTGTAAACAGGGCATAAGTGTGTATTTTTCACGGGCGGGTTTGCGACGGGGGCGGGGCATCGGCGATCCCGGCTCAGCATCGTGTTGTCTATTGGCCATCGGCGATGGCATCGTCTATCGGCCCAACCCTAGTCCTGAGTTCTCTCCTACGACTGCTGCCCCCATGAGCCGGCCCCAGGTAAGCAGATGAAAATGACATGTAAAACAAAGTTCAGACCACAACTATGAAAATGTAGAGAAACAATATCAATGCGATCACTTTCACGTGAAATTTCCACTCTAGAAACTGAAGATGCAATTGAGGCTAAATTGTTTGTTGAAACACTCCACACATTGAACATCATTTGCACCAATTGGCCTCTTTTTGCATTGTATTTAAATGTTTTCAATTTGCATTTGGTGTGATCCCAGCTAAACAAAATAAATAATAAAAAATCGCTTGTTTACCCAGTGTCCTGGTGACCTGATGGATACTCCTCTCAGCTCTCCTTTTTCTCTTAGGTGGGGCGGGGCACTCTTTTTCTGCAACAGCATGAAAGTTTGCAAACGTAATGCACAAACTCTAAATGACTTTAATTCTAGCTAAATCGGTTCACTGTATGCACCTGTTCTCGTTTTGGTTCCTCCTGCAGTGTGTGACTCAAACAGGAGTCCAGCATCTCTGAAAACCCCCATACTGTCCTGTCCACTACCAGCGGTGCAGCCTGTGTCGTGCTTTTCAACCACATCCCAGATCTAAAGTACAAATAGACCAGGGGTTCACATTTTTGAGATTGAAGATAAACACAAACAAGTCCTAATCAAATCGCTGTAGCTACATTAAGGTCTCAAGCAAAATTACAGGTTTGTACAAGAAATTAAACATTATTTATAATATTAGCTTTAATTCACAGCCTGGGCAAACAGTTTTGATGCAAGAAGCGTCAGCTTTTGGTTTCTTGATAAAGTATGCATATAAATAATTTCCTACACAGACCAATCGATTTCCTTCTTGAGACCTCAGTGTATCACCGGCAGCCTTAAGGATTGATATGGACTGATATGGCCTGTATGTTTATTTTTAAATCCAAAAAAAAAAAAAAAAGCAGACAGTGACCGCCATTATAAGAATCAGCAATGAACCACATGTTCAGCTAAAGATCTTCTTTAATGTTCAACTGAAGAAGAAAAAAAGTCACCTTTATCTTGGATGGCCTAAGGGTGAAAATAGCGAATGAACTTAAATTTCATGCTCATTTAAAGACTTTAAGATGACCCTTGGGAAAAGTCATACTTCAGCTTAGTCCCTTATTTATCAGGGGTCGCCACAGCGGAATGAACCACCAACTTAGCCAACCAGCTAACCTTATCAACCATCATCTGTTTTATGCAGCGAATGCCCTTCCAACCGCACCTATAGCGCACCGGAGCACCCAGAAGAAACCCACGCCAAAACATTGAGAACAAACAGAAAAACTCCAGACAGAAATGCCAACTGGCCTGGTCGGGACTCGAACCAGCAACCTTCTTGCTCTGGGGCATCAGTGCTAACCACTGAGCCACCATGACACCCTTCTTTGGGGAAACTATCCATGCAGATTCAGGTCTGTACCGATTAAGGGGATGATACACAAGGTGAGTTACTCTACCTTAGTCTGAGTGAGTCTGTGTTTGTCATTGAGGACATATACGCCCTTGTCTACCGCCACCAGGCCAACTTTAGCTCCAGGATCTCCGGTGATCTTCAAGCTGAGCTGATCTCCTGGGCCAAACAGCATCGGGTCCTTCACCTCCACTTTGAGCTGAGATTAAAAACAGGTAAGAACTAATTCATATGATAATGATGATAAAAGCTGTTCAGTTTAGTTCAGTTTATTATTCTCTGTCCTTTTAAAGGTCCCGAAAAGTGCTTTGAAATGTGCTTTTTTTATTTAATGTTTGATGTAATCTCATCCAAAACGTGTAGAGAAGGTGGGACAGAGAGTAGCCCCTCCCCTTTTTTGGTTTTCTCACCACACTGCCAGTGACAGTGGTTGAGCTCAAACACATCAAATGTGAAGCGTCTTGAAGAAGGCAGGAAGAAACTGAAGAGGGATGAGAAACTGAAGTTAAAGGTGGAGTGATTGAAACCATTTATCCATTTAGGCCACAGTTTTCAAACACGGTTCCAAAAGGGCCGCAGCTCTGCACAGTTTAGTTCCAACCCTGATTAAACACACCTGATCAAACTAATTGAGTCCTTCAGGCTTGTTTGAAACCTACAGGTAAGTGTGTTGGAGCAGGGTTGGAACTAAACTGTGCAGGGCTTCGGCCCTCCAGGAATTGAGTTTGACACCCCTGATTTAGGCGGAAGTGACAAACTACTATATGTTTATATCTGTTACACATCTTATAGACGTGGATTTTATCACTGTTTTTGTGCACACTAACTTATAGATATCCTAAGAACTAACAATACTGATACTAACATCCCTACTTAAAAATCCAGCTTAAACCAGCCTAGGCTGGTTGGCTGGTTTTAGCTGGTCGACCAGGCTGGTTTTTGAGGGGTTTTGGCCACTTCCAGGCTGGTTTACAGCCATTTCCAGCCTGGTCTTAGCTGGTCAGGCTGGAAAATGACCAGAGAAATCCAGCTAAAACCAGCTTGAACAGCCTGGTTTAAGCTGGATATAGCTGGTTTTGGCTGGACTCTCAGCTTGGCTAGGCTGGTCAAGCTGGTTTTAACTAGTCATCTCCCAGCCTAACCAGCTAAGACCAGGCTGGAAATGGCTGGAAACCAGCCTGGAAGTGGCCAAAACCCCTCTAAAACCAGCCTGGTCGACCAGCTAAAACCAGCCAACCAGCTTAGGCTGGTTTAAGCTGGATTTTTCAGCAGGGATCTTAACTTTATTTTAATTTCATAGGTCTTTTAAGGGTACTTAACGCTCAGCAGGAATACATAACATCAGAAAAGAACATTAAAAACAGACCAATTTCTTTTTTTTAGCTAAAACTGCAGATAAAAACAGTGAAAACGAGGAACCCACAGTAAATGTAGTAAAAAAAGTTCAAAAATGTTAGATAAACAAACAGTAAATACTAGCTAGTTTGTAACTAACTCATTCACTAAGTCTTTTACATTTCAGTTTAAGCAATAACAGCTTGTGCAACTGTACACTGGTTATTTAAAAAAAATAAAAATAAATAAAAAAAAATCAGTATGATTGCCAAACCCACCTTTCCCATGCATGTGTCCTTCACATCGACCCAGACTGAATCAGACACCACCTCAGACGAGCCCACATGGTAATAAGCCACAAAGCGGAAGGACGGCACCATTTCTTTGGTCACAGGTAGAGACAGAGTGACGAGAGCTTGGCCTTGTCTCTTAAACCGGTTTGCTTGAACAATCTGACCCTTACTCATGATCTGTGAGAAAAAAAGACAAATACAGTCAGTTTAAACTGTATTAGGACACGGCTCTCTGGAACACTTGACTCATTTTATTACACATAATTTAATTAGTAAACTAATTAGTTTTGTTTTCTTGGCATATATGGATTTCTTTGGTTGTCACCAGTGGTGTAAAGTAACAAATACTCAAATTACTGTAATTGAGTAGTTTTTCCTCAGGAATTGTAATTCACTGAGTAGTTTTAAAAATGTGTACTTTCCCTTATTCCCTGAATATATTTTTAGTGCTGTATCTGTACTTTCACCACTACTTTCCTTTAACCTGCAGTCACTGCTTTATTTTTTCTTGTCTATGAGGATTACAAAAATCAGTCCTGTGATTCCCGTCCAATCAAATGGCATCATAATGAACCATCAAGACATGTTAACTTTATATTCGCAGCAAACTGTTTGGAAGCATTAAAAGTGTTCAAGAAGATGTCTAAAATCTTTACACACATTGACCCAGAGACGGTTTAGATTCGTAATAAGATGACGGATGTTTACTGTATGATAACCAAAATGGCCTTAAACACCCAGCAGGCACAAGATGTCAACATGACTTCAGATTGACGTTGTAGCCCAATGTCATAGGGACGTTGTATTTAGTTTAGAAATGAAAATCAGGTCAAAGTCAGAACTCAACGTCAGGCCAATGTCCAACGTCTAACCTAAAATCCACCAAATATCAACATCTAATAATGTTACAGCTAGAGGTTGTGTAGACGTTACCACTATGACATCTATCAGGCGTTGGATTTTGGTTGTCATACCTGAAGAATAAATGTCAGTATTTGACGTCAATATGACATTAGTTTAAGATGTTGGCTCGACAGTGGATTTTGGTCACTTTCTAACACAACCTAAAATCAACCAAATATCAACGTTATTTGACATCATTATTTAACGTCAAACTAACGTTGTCCTTAGACACCGGCAAGACATTGAATTTTGGTCACCTAAATCAACCTAAATCTAACCTAATATTGACATCTTATGACGTTGTGTGCCTGCTGGGCAATAACTGCACTACAGAATGTTACGTTTACACACATCCACAATTTACATGTAAACACATCAGCTTTCTACAGCATAATACTCACTACTCTTGAGTACATTTGAAAAGTCTACTTTTTACTCATACTTTGAGTAATATTCACAACCAATTGCTCTACTTGCACTACATTTTTAGGCGAGTAATGGTACTTTTACTCGAGTATGATTTTTCAGTACTCTGGTTGTTACCAACACCCGGTGAAAATTTCAAGTCAACAGCACCTTGAGAAATATGTTTACTGAGAAAAAATGTCGACAATACTCATGTTTAATACTTATTTTTCCATTTGTACACATTTACACAACCAATTATTGAATAGTAATGCGGTCATCCAATCAGAATCTGCCACATTCTCCTCCAATGGCCTCTGGAGACTTGGGATCGTCACAATACTAACATCTTAAAAAAATTGTTACTTTAATTGCATTTTTAAATTGACCTGGAATATGCGCACTAATGGTGTCAGGCCTGGATTGGCTAATCGGGAGGACGGGGAGAATTCCCGGTGGGCCGGTCTGTTTTTTTGGCCGCGAGGGCCGGTGTCCCCAGCTTCTTGCCCTCTCAGCAGTCACACTTTTTTCATTTATTTATTTATTCGACCATAGCCTCATTCTTTTTATGCATTATTTTGCCGCAGCTCCGCTCTTTATTTATTTTCTTGCAACGCCGTGAGCAAAATGCGCCCTGCAGGTTAATGATGATGTAACTATCATTCGACCGCAAACAGTGACACCTTAGTGAAAATAAAAATTCGAATAATTAATATTAATGAATATTAGGCCTGCTCACTGAAAATCAGATGATTAGAAATCTAAAAAGGGGACACAAGATTAAGCCATTGTGGTCCAGTGGTCAGCATGTTGTGTTACAACGCCACTGACCTGGGTTTGAATCTCACCTAATTTATTTATTGATTTATTTATTTTAATTTTTAGTGTTAAGACATATCATTTGAATTACTTATGTAGGTGTAAATGTTTTATTTAAATTTTTTGTGTGACCACCATTACAAAGGACTGGATATCTGTAAAGAATTTTGCACAGAATATACTGTATATTGAAATATTGCAGGAAAGGACATTGTGATGTTTTAAAGAATAGTGTTGGACATTTAGCTACCCTTTAATGTTCTCTTATTTACGAAAAACGTTCGTTCTAAAGCAGCTGTTTCCTTGAAAAAGACATAAGAGTGTCATTAGAAACTGAATTGGAAATGATGTCTATTCAATAGTCAGTCGTGATAGCGGAGGTGGGCCCGTCTAAGGCTTGAAACTCCAGGGCTGAAAAGGAGTCCCACTCTGGCCCTGAATGGTGTCATGCGTTACTCACCATATATGTGAAATCCTGGTTCACCACTCCAGCACCATTTCCCAGATTCAGGTTGACCTTCATCTGATCCCCGATCTCGAGCTCTGCGGCATCGATGCCGATGTGCAGGTAATTGTTGGCGCCTTTAGGTTTGTAGGCCCGAGCAGTCATCTTCTTCACTGCCTGCTGGTCAGCGCTTAACTGCGGATCTTTGGTATTCGCCTGGAAATGAACATACAGTAATGAGATTTACAATTTGCATCAAGTCACTGAAACTTCAGCCTTATTCAGATTAGTTTTATCTGGAGACCTCTCATACAGGATGGTAAAAATGTAATGTTTGTAAAAAATTAATAATACAAAAAAATAAATGAATAATAAGTATTAAATAAGTACTAATTAGTGGTGTTAGTGACGCCAGCAGGAGGTGTTCAACATGCCGTCGGTCCTAACACCCCAGTATATTGATGAGGACTCTATACTGCACAGTGAGCGGTATCTTTAGGATGAGACGTTAAACTGAGGTCCTGACTCTCTGTGGTCATTAAAAATCCGGGGATGTCCTTCGAAAAAGAGTAAAGGGTTAATCCCGGTGTTCTGGTCAAATTTGCCCACTGGCCTCTGTCCATCATGGCATCCTAACCCTCCCCATATCATATTGGCTTCATCATCTGCTTCCTCTCCACCAATCAGCTGGTGTGTGGTGTACGGTCTGGCGCAATATAGCTGCCGTTGCGTCATCCAGGCTGCACACTGGTAGTGGTTGAGTAGAAAAAAATGTGTAGAGTGCTTTGAGTATCCAGAAAAGCGCTATATAAAATGTAAGGAATTAATTATTATTATTATTATAGGAAAGGCCCCATATTTTATCATACATCTTCAGGTTGCCAAATCTAGAGAATTGCAACCTGTCCCAGCTTGAGGGCAGAAACCATTTCAGCAAACCATTTAAAAAAAAAAAACTTGAAGGTGACATAAGAGATTTCGACTTTCAGAATCACTCTGTCACACCATGTCAAAAAAAGGGAGTTGTTGATGTTAAGCCAATTTAAAGTCTGGTCTGAACATCTAAATAATATATAAAAAAACTTCCACATGAAGAGCCTGAGAATCCAGTCTAATACCCTTCCAGAATTCAGATACAGTTCTAGTCTTACAGTGATCTCCAATGTTGAAGATCCTCCCAATGTGTTGATGGTCACTTTAGTGATGCCGTTGGGTTTTGTCCGACCTTTGACCCCTCCAGGATTGACCTCCACCTCCACATTTTCAGCAGGTGTCCCATCAGGATTTGTTACGTAGACCTAAAGACATAACGAAAAACTAGAGTCATCAAAGCACAGTGGTGGCGATTTTGGGGTCCAGTTTTGTGCGCTTGTGTTTTACCGAGACATCGAAGGACATCCCGGGTTTGAAGAATTGCGGTGTTCGTTTGAAATAGATCGAGTATGGAGACGTCACAATCTGAATGCCTTTCTTTTCCGCATCCACCATTTCACTGCCTGAGACACACAAATCAGTCATTTTATGAGTTAAAGTCAAGTTTTATGTCATATTGCAGGTTTTTAAAGTCTCTTCTGCACTGCTATGATGTAAAAGATCAGCTCATAGAAAACTCCAGATGCTCTCACCAGACTCTGTTAAAACACTGGCTAAAATGTAGATGGATTTCCCAACCAGCTCCTGGATTTCTGGGAAGGTTTGCTTGATCATTTCACTCGTCAGCTCGGCTTCTCCTTCTCCATCATAGATCTACACATACACACACACACAAATAGTAGTAATAGTAGATCAACTAGATCAATTGTTGTTTTTTCTGTTTATGCATGCAAAAATATAGTTTATATATTTAGTATGATATATGAAATGTTTGAATACGTTTTTTAAAATACATCTACATTTTCACTTTCTATTGTATTACAAATAATGCAGTATATTTTTACACATTAACCATTTTCAAAAAAAAACTATATATATATATATATATATATATATATATATATATATATATATATATATATAAATATATATATATTTATATATATGAATAAACAAATTAAAATATTGCAGAGCATACAACATATACACGCACACAGTATCACTATTTTTATAAATAAACTGACCTGAACTCTCTGCAGTGAAGCCGCCATGCTGATCTTCTTCTCACCGTCCACCAATCCAAACACCACAAATGCACTTCCTCGCACCTTATTACCAAACAAATACCTGACAAAAGAAAATATTTGAGGATGTGCAATAGATCTACAATGATAACAGGCACAGAAATTATTTCGTTCTACAGTAGGTAAAAAAAAAAGAAATAAATTAAGAAAGAAGAAACAGATGAAAAAACAACAATATTAAAGAGATAAAAATTGAAGAAAAACAGAAGAATAAACAAAAAAGGAACATACATAAAGTAAAAAAGGAAATAAAAAATAACAAACAAAAAAACTAATGAAAAAACAAGAGATCAACTACTAAGCAAAGATAAAAACAAATGAAAGAATAAAACAAAGAAAAATAAAAAACAAAAAGAGAAAAATAAAACAGATAAGAAACAAAGAACAAACTAACAAAAAAACATATAAACTAAAATAATTAGTAATAAATGAACAAACTAAAACAAGGAAGGAAAGCATGAATGAAAGAAAGAAAGGACAAAGGAACAAAAGGAAGGATGAACGACAGTAAGAAAGAAAGGACAAAGGAACAAAAGGAAGGAGGGATGAATGAATGAAAGGACGAACGAACAAATGAAAGAAAGAACAAAGGAACAAAAGGAAGGACAAACAAACGAAAGGAAGGACAAACAAAAGCAAGGATGGACAAAAGGAAGGAAGGAACAACGATTGAAAAGGAAGGAAGGACAAAGGAACAAAGGAAGGGATGAACGAAAGTAAGTAAGAAAGAAAGGACAAAGGAACAAAAGGAAGGATGAATGAATGAAAGGACAAACAAGCAAATGAAAGGAAGAACAAAGGAACAAAAGGAAGGACGGACAAAAGGAAGGAAGGAACGACGATTGAAAAGGAAGGAAGGACAAAGGAACAAAAGGAAGGACGAACAAACGAAAGGAAGGAAGGACAAAGGAAGAAAGGACAAACAAACGAAAGGAAGGACAAATTAAGAAAATTAAGGACAAACAAGCAAAAAGGACAAACGAACGAAAGGAAGGATGAACTAACTAACAAAAAGGACTAATGAACAAAAGAAAGAACGAACAAAGCAAGGACGGACAAACAAAAGGAAGGTACGATGATTGAAAAGGAAGGAAGGACAAAGGAACGAAAGGAAGAATTTATAAAGGGAAGAAAGGACAAGCGACAGGAAGAAAGGACAAAGGAAGGACAAAAGAATGAAAGGAAGGAAAAAGGAATAAAAAAACAAACAAACAAAAGGACAATTGAAAGGAAGGACTGACAAATGAACGAGAGGAAGGATGAACGGACTGATAGGCTGGTGAATGAAAGGACGGACAAACGAAAAAAAAGGACAAAAGAAAAGCAGTGATGGTGAGTTGTACTTGGCTGATATGTCCACAGTCAGAGATTCTTGGTTCACATAGAAGAAAGGTTTGCTTGGACGCAAGTTGACTTCAAAGCTGGGCAGCACTACAGGAACAAAACGATCTTTTAAATTTGATATTTAATATTTTACAGAGTTTTAACAGAACCAGAAGGCAGAAACGCACCGTACTCCTTAACCTCAAACTCAGTGGTGAAGTTTTTCTGCGGTGTGTTTGTGTATCTGGCAATCAACTTCCAAACCCCAGCACTACAGAATAAACACAACTAGTCAAACACAAAGAGACTTATTTATTTATGATCTTTATCCATACAGAAACCTGATATATGGGCACACATGAACATATACAGTGAGTAAATGAATATTTCCTACAGGACGCTTCACAATAATGATTTGTTGCTTTAGATTCATGTATTTATTACATTTCAACAGTGAACAAACCTGGCGAGTTCAGTCAGGGCGAAGTTTTCGGTCCCGATGCCTCCTCTTGGCATGAATTTATCCCTTTCCAGTGTGATGCCTTGAGGGTTCTTGATGAACAGTGAAAATGCAACAAATTTGAAGATTTCAGATCTTTACCTCACAATATGTTCATCAATGCTTTTAATTTTAGTGCGTATCAGAGTACCATGATATCGACAGAGATCGAAGCTCCATCAAACGGAAGATGATCCGGGGTTAGAGAGAAGATCCTGTAATTCACTGCAAAATACGCCAAGTTAGCTTTGTTTCATGCACAATACAATGCAAGTATTTTAAGCGAGTTTAGAGCTTATTACCGTATCAATAGCCATTTCATGGAAAAAATACATATACAATTTACAAAATAACACTTTTCTATAATACACTGTCAAACCACCTGGCTTTCATTGAATTTAATGCCAAAAATTAAAAGTGCAGTAGGTGATCTGCCAAAATGCTAATCGGATAGCATATTAGCTTTGGACAGCAGGGAGGGACTGTGTTTCAAAGCCACGCCTCTTGAAATCACGAGCGCGCCCACCGCGACACAACAGCAGTCAACCCAGTTCATTCGCCAGTTAGAAGTGTATGTAGTGGTTGGCCGGGCGGCGTGCAGGAATTTCACTTAATACTAAGCCACACTGAATATTCAGAGTAGCGGTAAACAATATCAGGAGCGCGTCACAGAAAACTCGTCACTCTTTTGAAAAGTTTGACCAGCTCATACCCGTGCTAGAAGGCGTGTAGATGGGCTTGTCAGTCTGTGCAAACAAATATCCAGACTGGAACGACAGCAAGACCACTTTCTCCAGAGTGTGAGTCGGGAAAATAGCTTGCAGATACACATACTGCTTCTCCAGAGGGTCATCAGAGAAGAAGTTCAGATCATCACGGATCTAAATATCAGAAGATTAATCAATTAGTTACATCTGAAGATAAAAAGACTGGATGTAAAGATGACCTCTCATCACCATATGATATATCATCAATACACTTAGCCAGGGGTTAAGGAGTTCTGACCTTTATATCTGTGAGGATCAGGAAACTGTTTTGCGCGGTCAGTGTCACTGTTTTTGACAGGATGTCCAGGTTCTTCTTTGGATGGTTCTTTACAGAGATCTTTACGTCCAGGCTTTTACCGGTGTAATCCTGCGCCTCCACTAACACTTTTGCAGATGAACCCACTCCCAGTAGATTAGGAGCCGACAGCACATATCTGAGAATGAGACAATTTGAGAGACAAAATTAATAGTTCTCCTGTGTTTTTGTTTTCCCCTTTCTCTTTCTAGTATTTACCAAACGATGTTTAACAGATTCAGGATTTTTTCTTCTGGAGAAAGTCTTGTTTTATTTCAGCTAGTATTAACCTTATTTTAAAATGCGGAAGTGCGCCTGTTTTCGCGATTGTCTTAGAACTTACGATTCAGTCGCCTATGGTAGAAATGACTAGGAATAATAAACGGCAGAAAACGGTCAAACTACTTGCTCTACAAACAAATGTTTGCAAGACTATACAGACCAAGAAGAATAATATGATAAGAAAACATCAGTTTGCAACATCAAACAGCAAAACGAGCAGTTTTTAATGTCTAAAAATGAATGGAAGTGAATGAGACTGGAAGTCAAGCCAAAAAGATTTTGCAAAAAGCTGCGCCTGCTCGTTTGCAAAGAATAAGGTGAATAAAATCAGTTTTTTTTTAAACCCATTTAAAAAGTCAATATTATTAGCCCCCTTAAGCAATATTTGTTTTGGATAGTCTCCAAAACAAACCACTGCTATACATTAACTTGCCTAATTGCCCTAACTTTACCCTAGCTGAATACTAGTGCCTTGAAGAATATCTAGTCAAATACTATGTGCTAGTGTTTAGTGATTAGATTAGATAAATTAGTGATTAGAAATAAGCTATTAAACTATTATGATTAGAAGTGTATTGGGAAAAAATTCTGGTCAACAAATTGGGGAAAAATCTACTAATAACTCAGACGGGCTAATAATTCTGACCAGGGGCGGTTTTAGGATTTTAATTTTAGGGGGGCTCAACTCCTTATAAAACGTAAAAAAAAGAAAAAGATAATTTTTTTAAAAAAACTATTAAATTACTACTTATAAATTGTTACTCCTTATAAAAGGTTAAAAAAATTATATATATATATATATATATATATATATATATATATATATATATATATATATATATATATATATATATGACAATTCATAAGTAGTAATTTAATAGTAATACACTTAATGTTTGTTTAATATGGCTTGTATACTAGTATTCCACTGTGTTACATAGGCACAGGCACTTGAGTTTACTGTAGTAAAAAACACTTTTTATATATTCTAGTGCATTTTTTGATTCCATGGATGAAATAAATAAACTGCCACTCTACTAATTATATATATTTTTAAACGTACAGGTTAATTCACATATTTCACGATCTGAATGATAATGATAAATAGGTATTTTTTTAATACAAGACAACATTTAATGCTTCTATCTCTGTCAGAGACAGTTAAAACGAGTACATTCTCTAAGTGCTACTATCACTATTTAATCCTTTCTGTGTAAGACTGTATGGTATAGTTCAGGGTTGGCCAACCCTGTTCCTGGAGAGCCACCTTCCAGCAGATTTCAGTTGCTACCCACATCAAACACACCTGCCTGTAATTATCACGTGGTGTTCAGGTCCTAATTAATTGGTTCAGGTGTGTTTGATATGGTTAGCAACTAAAATCTGCAGGAAGGTGGCTCTCCAGGAACAGGGTTGGCCACCCCTGGTATAGTTAATGCCGCACAAACAAAAGTGTTTAATGAAATAAAAATAGCGACAGAGTTACATTTTTCGCTGGAGGAAACAGCTGTGCTGATGAGGTGAACACAGAGATAACCCGACTGTTCCTTTATTACATTGAGATACAGGTGACACAAGATTATCTACTGCATATCAAAGAACTGCAAAGAAGCAGATATTATAACAATTAATCAATAAGCACACACCTTGTTCTCTCGCCATCCACTGCTGTAGTTTGCTGATCAAATGAAAAACAAAATACGGGGAGGAGCCGAATCCTGCCGCCATTTACTTATCAAGTTTAAAGGGGACTGTGGCGATAATTAATTGTGTACAGTTTATGAGCTAATCACAAAAGTTTAAGGGGGGCTGAGTGGAAATATAGGGGGCCCCTAAAATAGGCCTAGCAACACCCATGATTCTGACACTGTATATATGATTGCTATTGTGACGTTGCATTTTCAACACAATCTCACGGCAATTCGTAACTTTTTCATTTAGTGGCTAATTCGTATGAATTCGTACGATCTAATTCGTACAATTTAGTACGATTTGCTTATCCCCCAATGACGGTTGGGGTTAGGGGTGGGGTCAGGTGCCACGCCTCCTTTTTAAAATCGTACCATTTCGTACGACTGAACTCGTACGAATTCGTACGAATTAGCCACTAAACTGGCAAAACGTAAAATACTTACGTTTTCTCGTGAGATCAAGCTGGCATTTTCGGTAACACTTTGCAATAAGGTTCATTAGTTAATGCATTTACTAACATGAACTTATAATGAACAACACATGTACAGCATTTATTAATCATAATTGAACATTTACTAATGCATTATTAACATCCAAGTCCATGCTTGTTAACATTAGTTAATGCACCATGAGTTAACATGAACTAACAATGAATTACTGTATTTACATTAACTAACATGAACAGATACAATTGTAAATGTATTGTTCATTGTTTGTTCATGTTAGTAAATACATTAACTAATGAACCTTATTGTAAAGTGTGACCATTTTCACCGTCACACATGATAAAAACGAATATAATTAGCATTAACAATTTAAATTGCAGTTAAAAGTTAAGCATTTTTGTTTTCTATGGACCTAATTATAAAAACTGCTGTTTATTACAATCTAAAAACTGTCCTGTGGTGCAGCTCTTATAAATAATAATGAATAAATAAATAAAAAAAAAAAGATTTATTGTCCTTTGTTGACACCCCTATTTATTGAAAATGTCCAACAAGTCTGACAATGCATGCATTGCATTATTTATTTATTTTATTTTATTTTTTACAAAACCCAGTTAACATCTAACCTCAGTGCAAAAAAATAGTGCAACATGCATAAATAACATACACACCCATAACAATATACAGACAGAGGTAGTGTTATGGATGCAAAGAAGGTGTGTTAATAACTACTAAGGTTATACAAGCATGATATTACATTACGCAAGATATCACATTATAATATACAGAAGTAGAACGGTCTCCAGCATCCTCTAGTTATTACGGAGCCGTTTTGACAGGAGCAGTGATGTTCATGACGCGTCCAAGCATTTATATCTCAAGATTAACTTTATTTACTTACAAATACTACAAACAAACACGGTCAAAAAACTGTTTCCCCGCTACTCCTGCCAGCTGATCACCCATCACCTGTGAGCCCTTACGTAAGCAGGTGAGCTGACGTGACATGTAGGTGGAGTATATCTATATCATTAAACCACTCGATTAGTGACACAGAATAATACTTTATAATATTGTTAATCTGGTCCCACTTTATATTAAGTGGTCTTAACTAATATGTACTTACACAGGAACTAATAGTTTGTAATAATGTACTTATTGTGTAAATACATGTATTTACTGTGTACTTATGCTTGATTAAATACCTGTTTGTATTTACATCTGTAATTAACTTTTGTAATTACATTTGTAAATACACTGCTGACCATTCCCTACATCTTAACCCACACTTAAACCTACCCACACCACCAAACCTGTCCATAACCCAACCTCTATCCCAACTCAGAAGCACCACAAGTGTTCTCAAATGCATTATAAACACAATAAGTACATTGTATTTATTTTTTGATGCAAGTACATAGTAGTTAAGGACACTTAATATAAAGTGGGACCGTTAATCTTAATCAATCATGCAACAAATAAACAAATAAAACATAAATATATATAAATATCACAAATGGCTCCAACAAGACGTACTTACTATGGGCAAATTATACAGTTTAAACTAGATAATAGATGCATATACACTATAGCAGAAAAAAACCATAAACATATTTCATAGATGGGTAAGGTATTGATAAATAAACAGTACTATGAAAATAAAAGGTGTCCAACAATAAAGATCAAGATGAATATCAGTATTAGAAGTTGTTTTTAATTTTGCTGTCACACCACAGGACATTTTTACAGTACAATACAGAAAAATCTTTGGTAACACTTCAGGTCACAATTCAGGATATTAACAACCGGTTAATAAGCACTATTAACTTAATAAATGGCTGTTTATTAATAGTTAGTAAGGTATGAGTTGGGTTTATCTTAATCTGAATCCCTAATAAAAGTATAATTAGGGTATAAGATCATACTTTCAGAATAAGATCATACTTTATAACTCCCAATGGACAGTTAATATCTTAATAATAGGCAGGTTATAAGCCAGTAGTTAATAGCATGCATTGTGACCTAAACTTAAGTGTTACCCAAATGTTAACAGTGACAGAATGTATAAAGTTGGTAAAACCCTTCAACATTTACACTTAAAACTACATAAATATACAATTTTTCTTGAAGAAAGACTGTAAAATGTGTGTATGCTGACGCCTATTTGTCGTTTATTCATATATCCTGTATACATCAACATCAAGAAGCACTTCATAAAATTAACACTTAATAAAATGATTGTACTTACAGTGGGTCAGATAATACGAGGCAAGGAAAGCAAAGAATGACTGAAGTCAGTGTCAATACGTCCACATGCATGGTGTTCACATTGATCTGTCCGTGTTCGAGACTAAAATATAATGATAGATTGATCTCTGTTGAAGATACCATCAGTGACCTTAGAGGTGAATGCTGAGTAACTCCAGTGGAGGAACCAAACCGTGATCAAGCAGAAGATCAGTGTGTGTGTGTATGTGTGTGTGTGTGTTTGTTGTGCAACTGTCTCATTGAAATCTTAATTTCTCCACCCAATTTCACAATATGGCTTGTTTGCATCTCGTCTTCAAAGTAATGGCAGGGTATATTGAGGAGAAATCATGGTAGTTAAATTCATTTCACTGTAATAAATGCTCCACACAATTGGTTTGTATTTGGGCAACATGAAGGAAGTTCACTTATTAGCTTTTGACAAATTTAAGTGGATAGAACTTAAAATGATCAAGGCAGGGGTGCAAAAACTTGGTCCTGGAGTGCCGGTGTCCTTTAAAGTTCAGTTCCAACCCCAATCATGAACATGAACATCTTCAAACGTTAATCTGATCTTTTATACACCTCCAATGGTTAGTATTTAGTTTAATTAGTAATTAAAGTAATTTAATGAATTTAAATTAATTTAATTTAATGAAAATAATAAATAAAATAATTGTTTTATTAAAATGTAGTTAATAACTAATACACTTCAGATTTAACTGTAACTGTAATAAATCTGGCCTTTTCTCATTGTTGAGAAACTGCATTTTACTGCATTCGACTTTTAATAACTTTATAAACATTGTAATTTGATTTGTGATAATACTGTATGTGATAAAAGCCTCAGGAATTAATCACAACAAGAGCATTTAATACCGTCACAAGCCTAACTGTCCCATTACAAAACTTCAATTGAGTTTTATCTTATATGCCAAAACCACCATGTAAAACACAAAACGGATTAAAAAGCTGGAAATATAAACGGCCCAAAAAAAACTTTTGATCATGCAGAACATTTATTCATTCATTTATTGATGTACAAAATGGTAAATTTCACAAAACAAAAACTGAAATGAATGCACAATTATTCCAAAAATTAAAAACCAAGAGTTTCAATAATGTGCAAACTTGAATTTGATCATATGTTAATAGCAGGTGGAAATCTTGGCTAAACAAGACGACTTGTGGAAGAGCTAAAAATGTAAAAACTACATCATCTGAAACCATAAGGTCCACTAAAGAGATAATGACATAAAAACTGAAAGTTACTACCATAGTTTCTTTGAAAATTTAAATTCAGTTGTCTCCCCTTAATCTGTTCTGAGATTGTTGATAATGCTGCATATTTTTTCCTCTCAATTTTAAAATATAGTTTTAAAATAAGCTACTTTAATCATTATAAACTTTTTGCACACTTCCTGATTTCTCCACACAGATGTTACAGCATTTCACAAAATTCTTTGTGACTTTCATATGCAAACTCATAGTAAGCCTGAAATTAGATACCGCAATTGCTCAATTAAAAAAAGAGCTCTCTAACATGAACGACGAAAAAAAAAACAAAAAAAAAAAAAACAGCTTGTTTGGATCATTGCTGCACTAAATAACATTAGAAACATCCATCTATCATCCAGTATTATAAAGAAATATTACATTTATTTTGATCTGCATTTTAATTTTAGCATTTAGATTTAAAAATCGACTCAGGATATGAAATAAAGCTTTGTGCTGTATCTGTGAATGTCACATGAGAATTGAAAGCAAGTGTCAGTTTTACTGTATTTAAGGCCATTATATTCAATCTTCTTAAACCCTGGACCGCTGGAACATGAAGATGAACCATTTGATTCGATTTATCATTTAATACTTTGAGCAGTTTTGGTAAATGAAAGAATTTTGAACTGATAATCACATTGTATTGGGTATGAAATACATCAACAACAACAAAAATCCATAATGAAACAGCACTACTTGTTTGAACTACATCGCACAGAACATTTATTTAGTATTTTACCTTTTGATTATTTTATGTATTATTATTTTATAAGATTTTACATTTATAAATGCATCAAGTCGCAGTTTATATGTTCTATCTAGGATTAGGTTTCACAACATTACTAGTATATTTCTGAATCCGCAAATGTATAAAATAAAGTTTTAGTTGATTTGTTCATTTATTTATTGATTTATTTATCATGTGGTCCGTTTAAGTTAACGAAAATAAATGTAGGCCTACATCTAAGTTTAGCACCACGAACAAACACAAAGCTAAGCATTCACAACAGCGAACAACGGTTTATTATTTTGCGCATGCGCTTTAGCAGTAGTTCGTCAGTTTGGTTCACTTGAAAACATTCGTCGTTGAAATTACACGGCCGTAACCAGCAGATGTCCTCATCAAGACAGAATCTAGGAACTGCCATGTAATGTGTAACAGTGTTTTTAACCGTCGTATTCAATGAATTTGGAATAAAAAACAATTTCTCTCACTGGCTGGAACTTCAAATAAGGTAAGACAGAGACATCTGAGGTAACATGCTGCTAAATGTTTGCTAGGATGGGTTGAGTTACTTGAGTATTTCCTTAAAAATGTACTATATAGCCAGTTGTTTCCCTCACCCCCCAAAAACGTATTTAAAGCGTACTTAATAAAGGGATTTAGCTTACCAAAGGACAGCGGAAGGGAGTTTAACTGCATGACATCAGCTGACAAAAAAATAATTCATCCGTTTAATTTAGGATTGAGCTCTGAATTCTGCTGTTGTTTATATGCAGTTATATATATATATATATATATATATATATATATATATATATATATATATATATATATATATATATATATATATAACTGCATATAAACAACAGCAGAATTGTTTGCAATTCTGTTTGCTGGTATATATATATATATATATATATATATATATATATATATATATATATATATATATATATATATATAAAACTAGCATCGTTCCAACATTTTTTTTTACGCTTCGGAAAAACTGTAAGTATAAATATATTGAAAACGATGAATGCTTAAGGAGATCTGGGTTTACTTTAAAAAAAGGATATTATTATAATGATATAAATATTATAAATATTATTGTAATGATATGAAGTTTTAAAATATCACAAAACAAATCATAATTTTAATGTAGAACAACAATATGTTCGGAAAAAACTTTTTTTTCATTAAAGTGAAATAAATCAAGAGAACCATAAATAATAATAACTAATTACAATAACTAATTTTTCAACTAATAATTTAGTTGAAATTACATACTTTGTTTATTTTTTCTTTTTTATCACAACTTCTTTGAATTTAAATGTGTTACCTTTCAGTTCATAAGTATGTTTGGTGACCACACTTATTTTAGGGTGTATAACTGTTCAATAGTTCTTGAATAGAGTCAAAAAATAACATTAACCATTTTTATTCAGTCAGTTTATACAAATTACAAAGTATTTTTGAAAAAAACAATATTGAGATTTAACAAAAGTTTGAAAGTGAAAATACTCTCTGTAATCAGTAGACAATTATGTTGCACATCCTTCTTTGGTGAGCATGTTCTCGAGTTCAGTGATGCCGATGTACCGGTCTCTGTGCTCTGCAGATTTACTTTCTTGACTTGTTGGCCAGTATTCAATCCAGGTCTGCTCTCCCAAGATATACTGCAGACTAAAAACAGCAGAAAATGAGAGGATAAAACAGTCAGAATGAACGAGACACGCATTTCCAGTATAGTGTTCAATAACAGCACTGCTGGAAAAAACAATAGAAACCAACACAGAAGGATTGTAGGGATTTCCACTTGAAATGACAATAAAACCAGCTAATTATAACCAGTAAAATCAGTACATTTGTGTGTAAATGGACCTACTTGATTGTGATTTAATGTTTTTCAAATGCCACCAATAGATGTTACATTTTTCCACTGAAGTTGAGAACCAAGCGACAAAACCCAATCGATCTAATTACTTTCACAACCATTAAGACCCTTACAAATCCAACTTCATTTTTTTTAGCAGGAAAAAAAGTATATCAAAGGTAATAAAAAGGGGAACTCCTAAAAAAACAGGATTTATTTTTGTTTCATAAACATTTGAAAAAAAAAATCTATTTTTTAGGCCATTTAAGCCAAAAACAACCTTGTTAAATCCATAAATGTGGGTGATGTGATTCATGACACCTACCTTCCTCCAAGTTTTGGCAGATCTGTAGATTTGCCCATGATCAGATAAGATTTTCCTTGAACAAATCCTAGAGACTCTTTGCAACTTGGACGACCCAAAAATGATTTCACTTGTCCCTCAATAACTTGATCAGTTCCTGTAAGACAGAGCAAAAAATTTATAGCAGTGCAGTTTAGTATTTGCTAGGGGTATAATGTGACCCACAGATTAATAACCAAAATCTGCATAACCAACAACTGCGTTTGACAGAGAAAGAGTCTTTAGTCATTTCAGTTTTCTGCCTGTTTTATTTCTGAGTTACAAGCTGGCAAACAACACAGAAGTACTGGAATAACAGTTTTTAGTTCAGATATAAACAGTTTAAAATCCCCATTTAATGCAACTTGACGGTCAAAAATTAAAGTTGTGGTAATTATATTGTTTAACCAATAGGTGGCAACAACCAGCCATCAAAAATTTTGTTTTAATAAATAATTCTTCAAAAATGATATATTTAACATTCATTCATTAATTTTCTTGTCGGCTTAGTCGGCTTTATTAATCCGCCACAGTGGAATGAACCGCCAACTTATCCAGCAACTTTTTACGCAGCGGATGCCCTTCCAGCCGCAACCCATCTCTGGGAAACATCCACCCACACATTCACACACACACACTCATACACTACGGACAATTCAGCTGTACCGCATGTCTTTGGACTGTGAGGGAAACCGGAGCGCCCGGAGGAATCCCACGTGAACGCAGGGAGAACATGCAAACTCCACACAGAAACGCCAACTGAGCCGAGGCTCGAACCAGCGACCTTCTTGATGTGAGGCGACAGCACTACCTACTGCACCACTGCTTCCCCACATCTAACATTGACTTATTGAATAATTAATTGAAAATCAGATTAAAAATAAATGTGAAGTTAGACAAGATAATAATGTTAAATGTATATGTGGCGAGGGGGCGTGGCCGAGAGCCGTGGGAACGGAGTGAGGCCACCGCGTAAGTGGATACACCTGCAGTGCGCACCTGCTTCGGATCCCACGGAAGGAGCTCTGGATGATAAAAGGAGGAACGATGGCAGAGGAAGCCGAGAGAGGACCGGGCCCGGGCATTTTACTTTTGTTTTCAGTTTGACGACAGTCTCCGTGAGGAGCTGCCGTCCGTTTGTTTTGGTTTAGACGGCAGTCTCTGTGAGGAGCTGCCGTCCGTTTGTTTTGGTTTAGACACGGAGAGTCGCCGCGATCCGCCATGATGCCAGAGCCTGCATCCGTCCACGGAAGCGGGAGCGGAGCAGGAGACCAGAGATGCCGCCAGCCAGCCAGGAGAACCGCCGCCGGATGCCAGAAGACGGACGGGTGGATAGATTCCTCCACAGGGCTCCCAGCACGTCGTTGCATCTCTCAGCTGGTGGAGGACCGAGTGGCAGCGTGTCTGGAGAACCGAACCCCAATTTTTTTTTTTTCCTTTTCCTCTCTCCCCTTTCTCGGTCTACTCTGTCTTTGTCCTCTTTTTTTTTTCTATCTCCTTTTCTCTCGGCCCGTCTCATTTAGATCTCGCGGGTGCTGTGGCGCCAAACCGCCGGAGTATGCACAGCCACGGGGTGCCCCCGGCATGTGATGGGAGATGAGGGTATGTGGCGAGGGGGCGTGGCCGAGAGCCGTGGGAATGGAGTGAGGCCACCGCGTAAGTGGATACACCTGCGGTGCGCACCTGCTTCGGATCCCACGGAAGGAGCTCTGGATGATAAAAGGAGGAACGATGGCAGAGGAAGCCGAGAGAGGACCGGGCCCGGACATTTTACTTTTGTTTTCAGTTTGACGGCAGTCTCCGTGAGGAGCTGCCGTCCGTTTGTTTTGGTTTAGACGGCAGTCTCTGTGAGGAGCTGCCGTTCATGTTATACATAAATATTTTAAAAACTGCGTCGGTTCTCCGCCTCCTTCTTTCCGGCGGCCAAAGGGCCGTGAACGTCATTACAGTATACATTTAGCATTATAAGCAAGATAATATTTCTTGATATTAATTATTTATTAAAATGACAGGTTCTGAATTACCAGAAGTTTCTTGCAGTATGCTACCATTGTAATACATAAAAAAGCAATTTGCATTTGTCTCCTCCCCTTTTTGCTGATCCAAAATCGGTCTTATCCGTGACCGTGACGTATGTGTTTGAGAGGACATTGCATTTAAAGAGATCACCCAAAAACTTGCTGTTAAATTACTGTTTGACTACACCCACAGCCCATCCAAGATGTAGATTTATTTATTTTTTCTTCAGTAGAACATTAAAGAAGATTTGAGCTGAATGCTTGTTGATTCATATAATGGCAGTGAATGGTGAAAGGTCTTTTAGATTAAAAATAAACACATACAAACAAGTCCAAACCAATAGGCATGGCTCCTGAAGACACACTGAGCTCTTGTGAAGTGAAACGATCAGTTCATGTAAGAAGCTGAACAATATTTACAATATTATTAGCCTCAATCCACAGCCTGGCTAAATAGATCTTGGAAATAGATCAATAATATTGAATAATGTTCAGTTTCTTACACGGGCCAAAGACCTCCATGGTCACAGTGAGTCATGACTCTTGATTTATTCTTATTTGTGTCTGTTTACTTTTAATTATATGAATCAACAAGGACCACAGATTCAGCTCAAGCTCTTCTCAATGGTGAGTAAATAAACAGGAAATGTTTGTGTTTGGGTAAACTATCCCTTTAACCAGAATCGGACACAAACGTAATAAACCGTACCTTCTTTCAGCACCTGCTCCACTTCCATTTGGTAGATGTCAGCGTCCGCTGCCAGCTCCATGTCCTTGACTTTCACTTTGTAAACTGTTAAAAATACAGGTTAGCTTTAGCATTAGCTCGGGTCCAACATCAGGTCAACTAAAGCTAAAAGATCTGTTGGCCTCAGAACAACAAAACGGTCAAACTGACTCCCTCATGTTATGCAGCACAAAAAAACTGTATATTTCCCAAAAATTATAAAGCAAAAAGTAAACAAAAACTAAACACTTGCCCTGACTAAATGTTTTCAGTGATTTACATTATCCATCTCAACTCATCATCAACTCATACTCATCCATTTATTTTCCATTGCTATTTTGGCCATGGCATTGTAAACAAAAAGTACATTCACATAAGTAAATAACAAAATAAAACAGTAATAATCTAATAAACAGTTCAATTTGAAACACGCACAAAAATGGTTATGTGTAGTCATGTGGGCTCTTGAGATAAAGGACTCTATTTTGACAGTCCATGCGCAGAGCGCAAAATGCAGGGCGCAAATGCTTTCAGGGCGCGTTTTTGCTAATTTAAGAACGGGAAATCTGCCTTGCGCCGTGGCGCATGGTCTAAAAGGGTTGAGTTTATTTTCTTAATGAGTTATAGGTGTGTTTTGAGAATAAACCAATTAGAGTCTCATCTCCCATTCCCTTTAAAACCCAGCTGCGTCGCGCCAAGAGCGCAATCGCTATTTACAGGACGCAAAGTAAGTCTAAGTGGAAAAAAATGAGCATTTCACAAGCAAACAGTTCACAGTTTTTTAACAGAAAACTGTTAAACAGAGCATCTACTGAGTGAGAATGAGAGATAATGGATCACTTTCACATTCGCTCTTGGATAGGGAAACCTTTACGCACAGACATTAATTAGTCTATAAATAAATACTTTTGTTTGTTAAGCGCAAATATTCGTTTTAAAACTATTTCTAAATTCAGTTCTAATTTCCAGCAAACGAATAAATGAATAATAATAGCAAAATGTCTTCAAAAACCTGAGTTATATCCTAAAACACATGCTGTGCCCCATATGGTCTAAAACCTGACAGGTGGGCAAATCTAAGCTTGTTTTTAATAAAACAAATATAAATATGGATATATTAAATAATACGGCTAATAATAATAACATTATACAAAAGCAAATTGTTATGAATGAACTGAAAAAGCCTCCCGAGATGAAGACATAAAAGCAGTGATTTTTCATATTTATGTAGGCTAGAAAATAATATGTTTTGTAATATTTTAATCCTTTATATTTATATCCTATATCTATTCTTATTATATTCTATATATATCCTTAATATTAAAAATTTTTTATATGTAAAAGATATTTGCCTATTGCTCTCTTGTGTGTATTAAGCAGTGTGTAAGCGAGGCGCAACTCTGCGCTGGAGTTTAGACCGGGTTAGTTTTGGTCTAATGAAAAATCTATTATAGTTTCTCAAAATAGCAACGCGCCAGCGGTCCGCCTCAGAACGCCTCCCTTTTTAGACCAGAACGCCTATGAGTGCACAAATGAGCACTAATGCATTTGCTATTTAAACAGCGTAGCGCAACGCCTCAAATCGACTCTTGCGCCAAGCTGAAGCTACTAAAAGACTATTGCGCCGCGTCTTGCGCCACATTGCGCCGGGTGTATGATAGGGCCCTAAATCTACATTTCAGGAACTATGACATGAATATACACACACAGAACACATTATATTTACCGTAATCCATGCCAGATTCACAGGCCTTTATATTCCGTTCCTCATCTTTGAAACCCCCTTTCTTCTGTAAACTGCAGTTTTCTGTGTTCAGAGAAGTAGATTATGTTCATTCATGCACAATACTTCACATTAAATAATAATCATAACTGGTTAAGTTTTTCCTAAAACTAGATGTAAAAAAGTTTTAGTACATTAAAGCCATGCTGATTTAAGTGCAAAAAATGTGCTTTGATTAAATCTTTGACCTCTTTACTCGACTGCAGTACTGCAGTTTGTGGCAAAAATAATAATTATTCATTCATTCGTTTATTGTCCTCTGTCTTAGTCCCTTTTATTAATTTGGGGTCGCCACAGTGGAATGAACAGTCAATTTATCCTGTATATATTTTATACAGCAGATGCCCTTCCAGCTGCAACCCAGTACTGGGAAACACCCATACACACTCATTCCCCCACACACACACACTGAGCCACCATGTCACCATATGGATAATATTTATTAATTATTGACAATAATACCTTCAGCACACTGGCACATGTCTCCTTTACACAGTCTGTATATTACTCCTTCTCTTTCAGGGTGGAAGTACTTTGTGCAGCGTGCATCTGGAAAAGAAAAGAAACACACAATTATTAAAGGGCACCTATGGTGAAAAATCTACTTTTCAAGCTGTTTGGACAGACATGTGTGTATGTATAGTGTATAGACCGTCATATTAGGGTGATATAAACACACCGAGTCCTTTATTATTGCACACAAATATCAATGTCATCTCAGCATTCGTTAGATAGTTGTTTCTGGGTTTTGTTAGTCCTATTGATGTTGTTTTAAAATACAATAAATCCCTTAAAAAACAATTTGCAGCGGTGATTATTCATTTTTGGTGGGTGCTCCTACATTTTTTCTGTTGCTCCTAAATTTTTTTTGGTGCTCCTAAATATTTGAAGTTGAAAAAAAAAAAAAAATTTATCAATTTTGAGCCCTGTGAGGTCGAGGGAGAAGATAAAAGCGCTTATTTTCGGTTTATTTGGACCCAAGAAATAGAGGAAAAGCTAGTGGAGGTTTGACAGGAGCAACCGTGTCTGTTTGACGTTTCATACGGAAACAAAGAAAGTTAAGGAGAAAGTGCTAATTCCCTTCAAACCCAGGTGAGCACTACATTTTCTACCCAATTACAGGCTTCTTTCTCGTTATGTAGTTAATAACAAAAGATATTTGACGTGTTTTTGGCTGTCAGACGAAGTTGTCAGCGCTTCTTCCTATAGTAAAGTCATGCAGTGTGAAAGCCCCTGTCGCCGATCCATCTTGCAGTGCAAACAAAGCAGCAAAAAAACGCTAGCCCGGATAGTCATGCAGTGTGAAACATCTGTGACACGACTACTTAGAAAATCATGCAGTCTGAACTCGGCATTAGTCTCTGCTGACATTATCTTCAGCGGCTCAAACACTCTAAAGGCTAATAAACAGACGGCTGCTTCTCACTCAGAGCTGTTTATACTAATGAGGGAGAGATAATACCACTAGTGGACGGGGCTTTCCTCCTCTGGTGGCATGTACAATGGGAGAATGTCAATCAAAGTGTTTCTGCAGACTGTTTTTATCAAGTGTGATTGTAACAAATATAATTAATTCATGTTGACCATTAGAGGCTGAAGATATTCACACACTGCTGACACACAACTGTGTTTGTACCCCTTCTAAAAGTGATTTTGCATACTAGGTTCCCTTTTATAATGAAATTAAATATGCATGTAAATTTAGATTTTTTTTATGTCTCAGATGTGTGTGTGTGTGTGTCGTGTAAAATGCGCAGCAGCTTACTGGGTGAGTAATACTCATATATGGTGACTGCAGCAGGTTGAAGCAGACCAACATTGAGCATCTTGTGCATTCTGAAGGCAATTCGTTCTGATTCTTTATTAGAAACCTAATGAAGAAGAAATCAAAGTAAATTCATGGTTACTCTGGACATGAAACTGCATTAACATTTGCTCCAGCAACACTTAATAGACTGATTTCACGCGGCCGCCATTTTCAAAAGCGAAATCGAGGCTGCGGTGGGAAGAAAACCGGAAGTATCATTGGGAGTTACATAGGAATGTTGTGTACCTGGCTGTATATCTTATCAGCGAAGATAAAGTGACACAAAATGAGCATTTCTCTGCCTTCCGGGTGACCCGGAGGTCCCTTCTGAATGAATGGTGAATGTAAAAAGGGATATCAGAGCTCATTTTCAGCTAAGTTAAGGGAAATGGCACTAGTTAGCTAACGTTTTCTTTCCCAAACACACGTTTTAGATGCCATTCATCAAACTCGAGTTAATGAACTGATTCTTTCACTATATTAGACTTGTCACGATACTGAATTTAAAGAAAAACCGGCAATTTCCCGCTAGCATTTAAGGCAATGTTGATGGCTTTCTTAAAACAGCGCTGATTTGCCATTGTGTTCACGTGCTCAACAGAAATGACTGTGATTGGCCGAGAAGGTCATCAGTTCACCCACCGCTGTATACTGAACACAAACACAGACGAGCCGAGCGATCTGCTTGATGACTCGACTGATCTTGACGGCTGCTTCGCGCTCCAGTCCGTGTATCTGTGTTTGCACTGGGTGAAGAGCGGTAAACTAAGAGCAAACCAAACACAGATACACGGAGAGGGAAGCGCGAAGCCATGAAGATCAGTCGTGTCGAGACATCCGCGCTCAGCAGCGCTTCCATGTTAGCGGGAAATTGCCGGGTTTAAAACTTCTGTACCAGCACAACACTATTACAGACAACACGAAGGTGTGCTGCAGAGGACTGCAGTGTTTTATCACTCACCGGGCTACATAGACTGAAGCAGGAAAGCGTCCTCACGGTGTTTAACATGAGCTGAAACCTAGGAGGACACTTAAGCGTATCACTGAGATTGTGATGTTTGATGCTAAATTGCTTTTAATTGTTTAAAATAAACTTACTAAACAATATTAAAGTGATGGTTACACAATATTCTGCATTTTGAAATCTCGGCAACAGCTGGAGGTTTATAGTACACGGCATGTTACTGCAATGTTTACAGTGCTCGTCCTATACTTCCGGTTTTCTTCCCACCGCAGCCTCGCTTTGGTTCTTTGAAATGGCGGCCGCATGAAATAAGCATATACATAAACTGCAATTACACTGGGAAGTCAACCAATCAGAATCAAGAATTCAACATTTTATTATAGGAAAATATAGTTGAAGACAAAATTATTAGCCCTCCTGTGAAATTTAAACACCCTTTCATATATTTCTCAAGTGCTGTTTAACATTGATAAAAAGGTTTATGATGATTAACATGATTTTTTTTCAGCACATTTTTTTATACATAATGTAATTTTACTAATTACTTGTTTATTTTGTCTTTGCCATGATGACAGTACATAATATTTTACTAGTTATTTGGCAAGATACTAGTATTCAGTGCAATTTAAAGGCTTAACTAGGTTAATTGGGTTAACTATTTAACAGAAATACTATAAGACTTTCTCCAGAAGAACATTATAATGTGAAATACTGTGAATAATATTGCTCTGTTAAACATCACTTGGAAAATATTTGTAAAAATAATAGAGATTTCCCAGAAGGTCTAATAATCTTGTCTTCAACTGTAAATCAACACAGTCTGCTGAAATACCATTTTTAAGTATAAGATGAGGGATCCTCGATCTGAAAGAGCTTTGTCCATCTCAAACTTCTCAAGGTATTTCTCCTTCCCCCGGGTCAACTGTGGAAAACAGAATGAGAGGTTATTTAAAAAAAACAAAAACTGATATTATTAAAATTCTTTATGCCCTGTCTGTATAAGGATGCTTCACGTTTCAAGTCACATTTCTTTAAATAGTGTAGCATCACTAGAAAAGGATCATCAAGTAATGCAACATTTGTCAATTATGACATAAATACAAATTTTGTTATAGAGTAGATCTATATTACCAAGTAGTCTAATGACAATACGTTGAGGTTTTATGAATTGAGATGATTGTTCTGTACAAGACACTTAAAGTGGTAAATATTGTTAAATTTTTAACACAGGCCACTTAAAGTTTCACTTTATAAAACCTCAATGTATTGTCAGGTATTGATGTGTGTGATTTTTGGACTCTTAAAGTGCCTGTAGCTGCTGACTTGCATTATATTAATTAGTGATGGGAGAAACTACGCTTGTCAAAGCTTCAAAACAATGTTGAACCACAAAATGGTTCGATATTTTCAAGTGTTCAAAAGCAGCACATGCTGGTCAAAACCATGTAAATACAACAAATACCTATGGATTCATTTGGCTTTTTCAAACACACTGCAGACGTTCAGTCAACCAAATGCACTTATCTTACTGTGTTATTAAATAATATTAAATATAGAGTGTCTGCATAATGTGTTCATTTTGTCAGTTTTCCAGGCTTATATATTGTTTATTCTATTGTGGGATCTGCTAAACAAGACAACAAGAGACTTTTAACTGATAATATACCCATTTGTTTTACAAATATCTCATTAAAATGTCTGCAAGCTTATAAAACTGATTTAAGATCAGGTAAAATACTATGAAACCTGTTCGGAGATTTGCCACCAGGGGGGCGAATTGAGTGAACCTGCACGATTCATGATGTTATTTTATCAGCAGGGCTATTCATTTGGCGGCCCGCGGGCCGAACCCAGCACCCATGGCAATTTGTTTTATCACACCTAATCTAAATTCAAGCTTTATGTTAGGTCAGTAGCTATTTAGATTAACTGTTGTTGTCATCTGCATTCATGCATACAAAATCATTTTAATAATAATTCGTCTAACATATATTTTGTTTACATTGCACTAAAAGGCACGCACAACTCTAACTGTGAGATGTTTTCTACTGTGTGCGCCCGTAAAGCCGCAGGCGTGTCGCTCCGCTTGTGCACGCATATTGTCATATATTCTTACATTAGAAATAACAAACTTGCAAGCGGAAAAGACGTGATATGGGAACGGCCGCTGTTGTAGTTAATCCTGTGTGCGTGCGTATTAGCCTCGGTGTACTTCAAACTTAAAACTAGCGCACAGGCAACTTGGCATTTTGCAGCAGTTTCGTTCTGTGCAACAGAAATGCGGCTTAGAGAAGACTTTACGATTAATAAACTGTGACGAATCAAAGCGCAGTTAATAGTGAAATCGGCTAATCGCTGCATCCCTATTAACGATATCAGTGCATTGTACAAATAGCCTTTTCTACAAACATGTTTTCGGCTGCCTGCACCACTCGCTTATGATGACTCTGTGCAGCCTTTAACTGCAGCTCGTGCTGTTATTGAACAGAGATGCACGTGACTTCATAACCATAGCGGCAGTTTGTCGACTGAACTAAATTTATTTTGATATCTTGGTCACACTGTTTGGAGGGCCGGATTCGGCCTGCGGACCGCCAATTGAATAGCTCTGCACTACAGCATTGGCGCCAACAGAAATCACATGATCTTCACAATTATATATGCGCTCCGATCAACTTATTCAAATTATTATTGATTCGTAAAGGCTTCAAAGCTTCATGAAGCATGGTACTGAAAGCAGCAATCACTAATAAGAATCAACAAAGACCATAAAAAAAGTCACCTCCCTGCTGAAAAATCCAGGTTAAACCAGCCTAGGCTGGTTGGCTGATTTTAGCTGGTCTACCAGGCTGGTTTTAGAGGGGTTTTGGCCATTTCTAGCCTGGTCTTAGCTGGTCAGGCTGGAAAATGACCAGCTAAATCCAGCTAAAACCAGCTTGACCAGCCTGGTTTAAGCTGGACATAGCTGGTTTTGGCTGGGCTCTCAGCCTGCCTAGGCTGGTTTAAGCTGGTTTTTTCAGTAGGGCTACATCTTGGATGGCCTAAATTTATCAGAAAAATGTTCATTCACTAATTTTTGGCTGAACTTGCCTGTTAACAGGCTAATATAATGCTAACATTTGCATTACCTGACCAGGGTAAAAAGCTAGAATATTTATTTTGAACAGGCTAAGATATACACGCTATTTCTTTATGAAGTTAAACGATTAAGAAAACAAAGTTAGACAGACCTCAGCACTCAATAAAATATGCAATATTTACTCCTCATTATAACAGTATCACCACATTACCTCCTCAAGATCGTTGTATTCCACAGTAAATCCTGTCGGTATGCCAATGTCCAGAATAGTCATGGTGGCAGGAGATTTAGGGTTCTTGTAGCTGTGTGGATAAACAGATGGAGAGCAGTATTTATCAACATATTCTGTTGGTTTTGCTCCATGTATACAGTTTGCGTTGTAAGCTGAGTGTGTCAGAACGAGTCTACACCCAACATGCTGAATTTGTCAAAAAAGATGCGATTAAATAGCAATTAATTATGGGTAGAGCCAGACGGAATCTGCGGACGTTTTTTGCGATTTCTGCTGAGAATTTTGGTAAAAATCTGCAGATTTCTGTGGAATTATTTTTGGAGTATCCAGCGGAGTATCATAACTTAAACTTTAATATATTAAATAAAAAGTAATAAATTACTGAATAAAAACTGAATAAATTCCGATTTACACATTTACTCAAGTAAATAAGCAGAATTTATAATGGGCTAAAAACTGCGGAATTCTGCGGAAAATCTGTGAAAAAATCTGCGGAATTCTGCACGTGCAGATTCCGTGTTGGCCTGCTTATGGGTCTAAATTCAGCTATATGGCGGCACGGTGGCTCAGTGGTTAGCACTGTCACCACTAAGCAAGGAAGTCACTGGTTCGAGTCACGGCTGGGCCACATTTCTGCGTGGAGTTTGCATGTTCTCTCCGTGTTTTCTTGGGTTTCCTGCTCCGGTTTCCCCCACAGTCCAAACACATGCACTCCAGGGGAATTGAATAAGCTAAATTGGCCGTAGTGTGTGAGTGTGCGTGTGATGTGAGTGTTATGGGTGTTTCCCAGTACTGGTTTGCAGCTGGAAGGGTATCCGCTGCTTAAAACATATGCTGGAATAGTCGGCGGTTCATATAATGATAAATCAGAGACTAAGCTAAAGGACCTTTTTCATGGCTGCTGCATGGAGGGCGCCATAGCGATCAGCGTCTTCAGGTAGAATGCTAAAAACTTCCGTTTACAGCGTGTACAACTGGTAATTTGCGCTCCGAAAATGGGTTTCAACAACGTTTATAATGGATAACAGAGTGTTTTTGTGACACACAACTTAGAAATGTGTCTGTTAAAGCCGTTATAATCTGTCACATGTGGTTCAAGCGCATGAGAAATACGAGAAAAACGGCTCTTTAACACAAGCACACACAGAGAGAGAGAGAGAGAGAGAGCAAACCAGAGTACTGGCATGAAACTTAACAGGTATGAAACTCGTGCAATTTACAAAAATGACCAATAAAAGTCTGTTATTGATCCTTTGCTGGCTGTTTTGCTGTTCATTCTAATCGTGAGCCGTTTGTGTTTTATTTCGTGTGTTGTTTTCACCACGGTTTGTGTTTTTCTGTCATTTCGAAATGACACTAGCCTATATTTTCACTTTGTCACAGTGATTAAATCAGTGTGTCAGTGGCACAGTACAGGCTACGTGTGTGTATCAAACATTTTGGTGAACTACATTAGTTTGGGCTGATTATATATTTGAAATAAAGAGAAAATGTTGACTTTAGCGATGACAAGGCTTCATTTAAACTGCAGAAGATGCCGTCTGACAACGAGGGGAAAACGCCTCACAGCAGCTGTTTTCCATTCTATTAGATCGCATTTCTTTAAATAATCAGTCCAGGAGATGCTGCTGATGGACAACAGTATTAGTTCAAAGAGGATAAAAGCAGGTAAAATAGATTAAAACTATCATTTCAAAGCTGTCCAAATGTGACTGTTTACACGCATCAGCTGCCGACCGGAAGTTCTTCGCATTCTCCTAGCGCATACACGCAAAGCATAATAGGTAATTTTGCATTCCAAAAAAAGGTCTATATCATCCACTCACAACTAGTAGACACAAATATATGCAAATAAACTACAAACACAGTGTGGGTGAAAAGTAGTATTTGCTTTATAGCATGAACAATTGGTTATAAATTCCATATTTGTTATTATACAAATTTATTGAAACAAATTGTACTGTACTATATTACATAAACAGACGGACTAGCGTTGTCAACTACATACTATTTCAACCTCTGCAATTTTCACACCACTGATGCATATGTTGAATGTATGTATGTAGTCATTTCTGTTTGTAGTAAAGTATACAAAAAGTATGTATAATAATAATTTAGTGGTTAGCTTGTGCTCACGGCGACCCGAGTTCAATTCCCGGCTTAGGGTCCTTTGCAGCTCTTTCCACTACTTCTGCTCCCCACACTTTCTGTCTGTAAAATCTCAACTGCCCTATACCAATAAAGGTGAAAAACCTTAAAAAATTAGATTAAAAAAGTGTTTATAAATAGTTTAATTGAAAGTATTACACATTTTTAATGCCTTGTTAATTCTCACCCACACTGTATATGAAAAACAGGACTCCAGCTGACCAAATAAACAAACCAAGAGTGAAAAAAGCCTAAAAGAGCAAATGCTGAATCAAGAATAAATGCAATAGGAAAGATGTTCACATACAAGAAGTCCATGGTGAGCTTGAATGTTTCAATGGCGTCTGCATGTTTTGCTAAAGGACAAAATAAAAGCGAGTTTAATTTGTGAAAAACACACAAAGAGGTTTGTTTTGCATTTTCTTTTATATATCTCCACTCTTACTTTCAGGGTCTTTATCTATTTTAACACTCAGATCAAACAGTGTGCAGTCAGATTTCTTCTCAACGGGTCTGGCGTAGTACAGCGTCAAGACCTGAAAACAGCAGCTCGTTTTAGATTTGATGCTTTTAAGATTTTAATCATATCATATAAACGATCATGAACACTCACGGAGAGGGTGGCTTTTCCAGTTCCTTTCGCAGTCACGTTAAAGTCCTTGTTTATGTCCACCTGTTGAGCGAAAGCAAATTTAATAAAGTCACCAAAATGCAAAGATACCTACAGATTTTAATAAACCACTATTGACAGTCCATTTAAAAATAGTAATCAAACTGATGTGATACCAATCCGTAATAGCAAACGTTGGGTAATTAGCTTTAAAGTGTTATTAAATTGCTCAGTCATCTGTTATTTAGGTGTTATTAGGCAGTGGTTTCCAAAGTGGGGGTCGTGACCCGTTTGGGGGGGTGGGGGGTTTCGCAGGATAATGGGGGAGGGGTCGATTGGTGCTTTTCAAAATTCCAATTCATTTTATAAAACTAATAGAACGAGCATATTTTATCCACAACCCACAGAAGATAAAAATAGTAGTTAATAGTTACATTAAAACAAACAGCATACATCATATTAAAGACCCAGGCTGCATCCGAAACCGCATACTTCCATACTATATTGACCTTATTCTCCGCCGACGAGTGGGCGCTGCCATTTGAATCTTTTTGGCTCGAGACTTCCGGTCTCATTCACTTCCATTCATTTTTTGACGTTAAAAACTGCTCATTACGCTGCTTGATGTTGCAATTTGATATTTTCTTGTTATATTATTCTACTTGGTCTGTATAGTCATGCAAACATTTGTTTGTAGAGCAAGTAGTTTGACCGTTTTCTGCCGTTTATTATTCCTAGTCATTTCTCCCATAGGCGACTGAATCGGAAGTTCTAAGACAATCGCGAAAAAGTAGAAAATTATGATAAGGAAATATCAGTTTGCAACATAAAGCAGCGTAACGAGCAGTTTTTAACGTCTAAAAATGAATGGAAGTAAATGAGACCGGAAGTCTCAAGCCAAAAAGATTCAATTGGCTGCGCCGGCACGTCTGCAAAGAATAAGGTGAATATGTATATGAAATTGAAAAGTGTGATGCTTTGATACATATATTATTTAACTTTTCTTTTTTTTAGATTAATTATATTTGCTTACTAATGAATGTTATGTTTACGTTTAATTTATATTGTCTTTCCATTACGATTTTAATTAGACATTAATAAATGATATGACAAATGTCTTTCACTCGACTTAAAAAGTTCCTTTCACTTATTTTAACAAGTTTATCAGGTTTCAACTACAAGTTATGCGAAGTTTACCTTCATATTTTAGTCAGTTTGATTAATGTAAGTTCAAATGACTAAAAAAAGTTTATTTGATTCAACTAAATAGTGTAATATTGACTCAAGTAATCTCATTCCTATTGAGTTTCTCATTCAGTAATTAAATTACTTTTCAAACATAGTTCTTAACAAGTGATCTGAATACAGTTGTAATGATGCAATTAATTTTACGAAGTAACAAAACCCGCCTGGCATTAGTAAACAGAGCCCCTCCTCACCTTGTCTGATCGTGAAACATGCCGATTATCTCTTTTGATAGTATATCTGCTAGGTTTGCTTCTTCCTTCTACAGCCAGCTCAACTTCCAGGTTGAAGTTTTGGCTGTCCTTCACCTGTGTACGGTACTCCGCCACGGCCTGGAACACCATGATGGTTGCCTAGAAAGCAAGAAAGATTTTAGTGCATTACTAATGAGACTCTAGTGTAAAGTGTTGCATATTGTACAGTACAGTGCTTTTATCATCCTTTTTGCAATTTGTTTAACCACTTAAACTCTGCGGACCCGGTACCGGGTCTGTGACCTCATCGACTTTCGCTTTCAGATTTAAAGGGCTAGCGTTGCACCAGACCCCCGTAAGTGGTGTCGTTTGAAAGTGTAGAATCTATATTTTATGCACATATGCATCACTTTGGTTTTTATTCTACTGCATAAAAGTTATTTACACTTAAATACACAGTTTTTTGGATACCCGAGCTAGGTATTTTACATTGGTTCATTTTCATATTTTTTTATATGACACATGTACAAGTTATAGCTCAAATGAAAGCTCTTGCTGGTGCTCATACAGTTCTAGCAGTCTTTTTACTGAATTATATTCATATGCCAAACAGTTGCCTAATGAATCGCCGTGTTTCCATGGTGCAGAAATGTAAAAAATACATTCATGATCACTAAGCAGCCCCAGATAGCACAGACAGCTGTCATCTCTGACCTTATGCTGTGCCCTTCAGGGCCATTCTCCTCTGTTTTTGAGGTGATGTGCATAAGTAATCCTTTTATATGTCTGACGTGCTCCAAACACAGTGAATTATGTTTGATCAAACAAAAGAATAGTGAAATATGAAAACAATGATCGATCCATGTGGTTTGTACAGCACCTCTCATCAGTTGGAATACAATAACTTTTGCATAGATTATGGTGGAGACCTTTTTCTTTTTTCCTATGATTACAGACATGTGCAGGAACCACCAAAATTAATTACAGCACGCTAGACCACACAGAACCTAAAAGGTGCACTTTCAAATTTGAGTTTCTAAAAAAAAAATACAAAAAGCGCCTCTTTTTTTTAGGTGTTTATTATAACACAGACAGCATATAAAGTTATTTTAAACACTTTCAATAGTGTTTTATGGAAATTCAAAGGGTTTTCTTTCAAATGATACCAAATTTTTGCATTTACACCTCTGCATGTGGATTTGGGAAGCTTTTAAATTTGGGTAGGCAAAATCCAGGCGGAAATCCCCCAATAGCAGCAGAGTTTAACTGGTTAAAACACTTAGAATGAACATGTATATACATTATAGACCATTTTGAGGAGTGTAAACAAAAACATTAGTCCCAACATATTTCCTGTATTACATTTTTAATTTCTCAAGCTTCCGAGAATCCAAAAAGAGCCCCATATTAAATTACGGTATGATAGCTGTTTTAACGTTATGTTAATGTTGAATAACCTCTTGTTACAGTTATGAAATTGTTTGATAACAAGCAGGAAATGTTTATGGCACAATGACATGACCACACTGATATAGTCTATAGCAATGCACAAACTATTTTATGGTTATTATACTCGTTGAAATAATCTGGTAATAATACCATATATTGTGATAAAAAACTTCAACAATTATTCACAACAAATAAACCTGATACTAGAAGCCTGTGTTTGTGTACCTGTGTGGTGCCAGATCCTCCATAGGAATAATGCTGACTGCCCAGCCAGTGTACGGCCTCTCCGGCTGCATTGAAGTCTCTGGCCTTCACGAGCGCCAGCACAGCATAGGATGTGGCCTCCCGTGTGTGATACTGCTGTCCGGGGACATTCCAGTATGTACCGGCTGTTCAGAACACAAAGTTGGAGTTTTACATTTTGGATGGTTGCAATTTGTTCGAAGCTCAACGCTTTTGATGACTTGTTAAACCTGGGACACACCAAGCTAACGTCAAAGGGCTAGTGGCATTAAAGGGATAGTACCTTCTAATTGTTTCAAACCTTGACATTGAACACAAAATTCAACCCTGAGCACAAAAGATTTGTTACAAACTGATTTTTGTTGAATAATATTGAAGATGGATTGTGTGCAAACTGTGATGCATGGTGTCTGTGTCCTCTCTTGACTTTGGTATTGAGCCTGATATTGTCCAATGGCCAAGCGTAGGCTTGGTTTTTCTATGACTTTACTGACCTTCTCCTTTGGTGGAAAATTTCATCAAGACGGCTTTATTGAGTTTGTCTGCACCGGCCATGGCGTAGGACGTCAACGCAACAGCATAAGGATTAGTCAATTTATTAAGTTTGCCCTCCAAGAAAGAAACAGCCTTCCTTATGCTTTCAGGCAGACTCTATAAAACGAAATAATCTAGTTATTTTTTTATGTTTTTTTTTTCCCAAACAAATTGTCAGAAAAGGTGTACTCACGCCAACTATTGCACCACAGAGCTCTCTCCCTTCTTGCATAGCAATCGTGACAAAGGCTGTCAGAGAGGCTTCTGCATCTCTCCCCTGTACATCGCCCTGAAATACAGAACAATCAGTCAATTTAACAAATCAATGAATATTAAAATTCATGCTGGACTAAAATGTCTTTTGCATCGTCTTGCAAGTCCCACATGAACCTTTTTATAAATTTGCAAAACTATTCCCATTGCCAGAAGAAACTTTGAGTACAGAACTCCAGATGCGATAGTTTTGCAAGAGAATGCAGTGCTTAAAACGTTTTGCAAGTTACTGAGTGTGCAAACAATTTTCTCCATCCCAATGAAAGAAACTTTTTTCCAAATAACTACTTCTAGAGGAAGCAGTTTCCTCTCATCAGGTTTGCAGCAGAGCCTTGAGCATTGCTTGGATCAACTCAAACATCTTTTCAGGCAAGTTAAAAAAAATATTACTTGATTTATTTTTGTTATTATTTACAGTATTTAATTTGACTGTGGTTTTATTCATGTCCTGTATGAACAGATGTTTCCAGAAGCTAAGGCAAGGCACATTTCATACACAGTGGCAATTCAAAGTGCTTAACATAGACAAGAATAAAAGAAACAAGTAAAATAAAAATAAAAACAAATGCTAAAAATGAGTAAAAAAAAGCATAAAAACAGGTAAAATGTGATATAAAAGAATGAAGAAGAAGAGAAAAACATAATAGTGAGATCTGTCGGACGCAGCACAGTGCTCATTCAGTAAAGGCACAGCTAAACAGATGTGTTTTCAGTCTTGATTTGAATGTGCCTTATGTTGGAGCACATCTGATCATTTCTGGAAGCTGATTCCAGCAGCGGGGGGCGCTGTTAGTGGCTGAAAGCCGATTCACCCTGCTTTGACTGAACTCTTGGAACTTCTAGTTTATATGATCCTAAAGATCTGAGTGATCTGTTGGGTTTGTATTCAGTGAGCATATCTGTAATGTATTGAGGTCCTAGGTCATTTAGTGATTTATAGACAAGTGATAATACTTTAAAGTCTATTCTGAATGTAACTGGCAGCCAGTGTAAAGACCTGAGGACAGGTGTGATGTGCTCTGATTTTCTGGTTCTGGTCAGAATTCTGGCCGCAGCGTTCTGGATGAGCTGCAACTGTCTGACTGTCTTTTTAGGAAGGCCAGTGAGGAGTCCATTACAGTAATCCACCCTGCTGCTGATAAAAGCATGAACAAGTTTCTTTAAATCTTCACTAGAAACAAAGCATCTGATTCTTGCTATGTTTTTGAGATGATAGTATGCTGATTTAATGACTGCTTTGACATGACTACTGAAACTCAGATCTGACTCCAGAGTCACACCAAGATTCTTGACCTTAATTTTTGTTGTTTGACCCTAAAAGCCAAGGTACGCATTCACCTTGAGAACCTCATCTCTGTTCCCAAACGCAATGACTTCAGTTTTCTCTTTGTTTAACTGAAGAAAGTTTTTGCACATCCTAAATGTACTATTCAGATGTGGCAAGTCTTTAAACCTTTATTCCTGTTTTCCTCCACAGATTAGTATTATTAGATCAGCCATAGTGACAACTTACCACCATCTCTCCATGCACAACAGCTGCTTTCTCCTCAAAAGAGCCATCGGGCAGTTGTCTGTTGAGAACCAGCCACTTGAGGGCGCTGCAGAGCACTTGTTCCTCTATAGTGATAAGGTCATTGGCCATGGCGAAGATTTTGGCTACATATGCCGTCAGCCTTTAACAAACAGAAACAAACGAAAATTAGTAACAAGTAATAACTTACTACTAATAATCATAGGAATACAAAATACTAAAATATGACAGTAGTGACTCAGAATAACAATGAATAAATAAAGAGGAAAATATTCCACCATGTACTGCTCGGTCTGTCTATCCAGGCGGCGTAGGATCCATCTGGTTTGCGGTAGGCCTGCTGCCGGTTATAACCTTAATACAATCAAGTATTAAAAAAAGGCTCTGCATTTTGTTCTAGTTCTTATGTTATGCCAGTAGCCTGTATATATATTGTATCCTGCTGACCTGTTTTAATGTGGCCAATGGCTTCATCACGGCGCTTCATGCCTATTGCCTCCCACTGATTGGTGCTGTCCAGATAATGAGTGGCGATGACTGGTAAAGTCATGAAGATCATGTTCTGCTCTCCACATCCGTGAGGCTGGACAATAAGTTGACCCATGAAGCTTCCACTGATGGCCTGCTCCACAGTCTGGCTGATCTCTTCACCTGGAGAAAAGGAATCTGTTATGTTGGGGATAAAGAACATCCAGGAGGTTGTTATCACAGAATAAAGCCCAACAGGTTTATCGGCAGCCCAATATGCGAAGCAGATCACTGTTGTATAATACTGAAGGGCTTTATTCTGCAATAACAACCATCTTGGAATTGCTTTATACCACTTATAAGATCACAAAACATACAAACTAGACACAAAACATTGTTCTGAATCGTATTAGTGAATTAATTTTGTAATTAAATGCCATGCTGACAGAATTGAATCCAGCTGGTGCACCATACAATAACCTGTGCAGTTTTCTGTTACTAGATGGCATCAAACAGTCAGAAACCACAGTGTGGCGGGGGCGGGGCTATGGTGCTGGGGCGATCGGTAAGTGAAGAGCTGGAGGGTTGAGGGGGCGGCAGGCCAGAGTCACATGGCAGGCCAGATTGACTGTCAGGACACTGGGAAATGTCCCGGTGCTACCTATGGCCAGTTCGTCTCAGGATGTAAGTATAAGGATGTGGGCGTATTTATTGACGGTCAAGGTGATTGAAAGTTCCTGGATGAGTCTGTGTTATTTAGCGGTTGTTAACTGGCAAAAACCAATACCTTGGAATGTCGAAATTGACCAATCAGAATCGAGTATTCCAGACAGCCCTTTCTTGATCTCTGTAACACTGTGAGGGTTTTGAACTTTCAGTTCAAGCTGTACATGGGGGCCAAGCCCCCATTTGCTATCATTCCGAGAAGATCAGAAGTATTGAAGAAACACGTGATTAAATGTATACATCCATGTCACGTCAGACTTTTTGTCATTACAGCAATATAGGACAAGCGACATGTTTATTTATTTCATTATTTCATTCATTTTTTAATGAACCGCCAACTTATCCAGCACATTTTTTACGCAGTGGAAGCCCTTTCAGCTGCAACCCATTTCTGGGAAACATTAGCTGCGTCCCAAATGGCACACTATACACTATGCACTCATGCACTATGTACTTATGCACTTACACACTCAACAGGATAGTATATGTATGTAGTGTTGTCCCAAATGGAGCATTAATGTTTTTTTTACTAAGCAGAAATTCAAACCGTTTCCCTGATGACGTTTGACGGTTGCCAAATCAGTGAAATAAACAACCGAATTATCAGATAATACCTGCCGTGAGTATTGCCGCATTCACCATCGGGAGGCGCTATAATCACTCTCGTAGGAGAATTTTGCTTTCACCATCCAAAATAAATAAAGTTATCCAACATGTGCACTCGATAGCTCCACCCCTTCCGCTACGTAAGCAAACCTGCGGTCGTTGAGTGCGTGAAGTGTCCATCATTACACACTTCGTTTTAGCAGCTGAATGAGTGCATCATCCGGGTAATTAAAGTGCACTAATTATTTTTAGAGTTTTCAGTGTGAACACACTACTTACACTATTCATACTACAAAATGACGTAGAATAGTGCACAAGTATGCGATTTGGGACGCAGCTATTCACACACACACTCATACACTACGGACAATTTAGCCTACCCAATTCACCTGCACCGCATGTCTTTGGACTGTGGGGGAAACCGGAGCACCCGGAGGAAACCCACGCGAATGCAGGGAGAACATGCAAACTCCACACAGAAAGGATCGACCCAGCGACCTTCTTGCTGTGAGGCGACAGCACTACCTACTGCGCCACTGCCTCGCCTGTTTATTTATTACTATTATTTTGTGATAATTTTCGGTTTCTGCAATATCTGGGTTAGGAAAACGTGATGCAGTTCCATCAAAGGCAGTGCAGCACGTGACAGACAGCATTCACACAATATCTAGATTATGAACATATACTTTAAATATTGAAGTGAAATGAGCCTTGTCAAGTATGGATTAACCCATGGTCAAAATTGGTCCTCTGCTTTTGACCCATCCAAATGCATACACACATTTGAGTGAGGAGTGAGAACTACCGGAGTGAGCATACACCTGCAACTAATGCTATATATAGAATACAGTCAAAATAATCACTACACATTCACAAAACATATATTCCAATTACTTACCAGTAATCGAAATGTGTGTGTGAGCAGGAGTGCCTGGAACCCGGTCAGCTGGGATATCAGCTCTAACAATTATAGGACTATCCCCTGTTCAGTTTTCAAATGAAAACCAGAAAAGATGGAGAAAGAGTTATAAATCATGTCTCTGGACGCTGTTGTATTGTATTGAACAAGAAAGTGGTAGCCATTGTGCTCTCTTCGCTAGCTATGTTTCCATCCAAAAATGCGAATGAACTTTATGCGCAAAACTGGATGATCACATTAAAGATGTGCGAATAAAGCAGCGTTTCCATCCAATGAGTCGAAGCTAACAAAATTGTCACTTCCTGATAAACTGCTACCAAATATCAACAGTAAAAACGAAATTAATGTAATAGTATCGATTGTTATTGAGTAATTGTTACGGAGATTATTGAAGTAGTAGTTCATTTAGTAGTAGATGTCATTGGTATAGTAGTAGCAGAAGTAGTAATGGTGCGGTTGTTACAGTAGTAGTAGTAGTCGTTGGTGTAGTAATATCAGTAGTGGATGTTGTTGATGTAGATGTAGTAGAAGTGATTGTGGTGGTAGTAGTAGCAGTAGACGTTGTTGTATTAGTTGTAGCAAACGCTATAGTAGTATCAGTAGTGGTAGTCGTTGTAGTAGTGTCAGTATTAGTAGACATTGTAGTAGTAGTAGTCGTGGTTGTGGCTGTAGTAGAAGCAGTAGTAGTAGTTGTAATATAAGTAACTTTCTGTAGTAGTAGTTGGTGTAGCACTTGTGATTTATTATTATTGTTGTCAGTTATTACTGTTGTCCTTTCTTTCTTTTTACTCTCATTTTTACTATCATACATTAATAAGCATTGTTGTTACTCCCTACCTCTGACTGGTTTCTTTCTATACAGTATGTTTTATCTATAAGCCCCTTTCACACAGTGATACCGGTGAATATCCGGAAAATTTCCGGAACGACTTTACCGGTATATTCAAAAAAGCGCTGTTCACACAGGCAAGGACGTTACAGAAATTTTCCGGAGAAGAGCATTCTCACATCCATTCCAAAATACCGATAAATTCTGACATCATTCACCACAAATGAGCTTTAAACGGCTGCGCTTGTATTTGTAAACATTTGACTAAATTACAAACTCTGTGGATGATCAATATTGTGAGCAACTTTCGCAGGATCACTTTCGCATGTCGAGATGTTCATAATATGTGCGTGTGCAGGCGCTCACAGGCTGTTTCACAGGCACACGCAAAGCTTGAAGGTAAACAAACAACGGCTTATCATAAGCATCTCATCGATGATTATTTACACAGTTGGCATTAAGAAGAACATATAAACGTGATCTGACTAACTTCTAGCAGCTAAATGTGTCTGGAAAAATATTCAAAGGCTTTTATTCTCATAGACCGCGCGGACGTAAATGCGTCTGACTGTTGTGATTGGCTAAAGCAGACATCTCACGTCAGCACGTTCTAGACGTGCACGCGCTTATTACGGGAATCTTCCTTCTGCATTCACACAGCGCAGCATTCCAGCAAATTGCCGGTAATGTTACAACTTCTCTTTCCGGAAAATAGCCAGAACGAATTTACCGGTATTTTCAAAAAGGACCTGTTCACACATACAACCTTTCCGGAAAATTGCCGGTAATTTTCCGGAAAGGTCTGTATGTGTGAAAGGGGCTTATATCTGTGACTCTTGCTTCATTTATTGACTGTTATTGTTCCTTATGTATGTACTCTGACCGGTCCACCAAGTTACCTTTACATGCATAAACACACTCACACGTGCACACTCACGCACATACCAGTACCTGACTATATTGTTGTTGTTTTTGTTTTGTTTTTGTTTCGTTGCTTTGTATTTGTTATTTGTTGATGTTTTCTTGTATTTGTATGATTTTTGCATATTCTAATAAATAAAAAATAAAATAAAATAAAAAAACAGTAAAAACGAAATTTGCTGCGATAACAGAAGCTGCGTCAATTTTTTTTTCATCTAATAAATAACTTGCACCTCAAAAAGCAATCCTGACATGCAGTGAATGCGCGGTGGCGTTTGAAGGTGTCAGACGCGGAGCACAGGCGCTCTTGATTCTGGAGGTCATTAATAATATAATAACACTAATACTGAAACGGTAAGGCGTTTTATAATGACCAAAACAACATTACTGATGTTTTACAGTGTGCTCAGCCTGCTGGTTTGTCCATTCACACACATTTTTATCATTACATGATCTCTTTTATCAAAATCACATGACCTTTTTTAAATGCACATGCTAGAGTTTGTGCGGTAAAAGTGTTTCCATCGTAGTTTATGCGCATCTTTCCTTATCAAACTAAAAGTTTATCCTACTCAGTTATGCGCACAAGTTTTTTTAATGCGCATTTTCAAAATTTATGCGCATCATGATGTTTTCATAAACCATTTTTTTTAATGCGCATATGCAAAATGTGCATAAAAATAGGTGAATGGAAACATAGCTACTGACTGGAACTACAGTGTTTCAGAGATGTTTCTGACATAAATAGCAGAGAAGAAAAATTATAATAATCCATCTTCGTTTCCATGGTTGACATTAAATCTCACCGTTTTTAACAGGATTGAGCTCTACATTTGGCCTCTGCAGTGGAAACAGCACACCCTCAGACTGAAAGAGAGAGACAGAGCGTGAGTGAGCCTCTACCATGAGAACTAAAAGTTGTGCTCTAGTTCAGGGGTTCCCAAACTTATTAGCTTGCGACCCCCAAAATAACAATGCTAGTGACTCGCGACCCCCAATATCCTCTGAGGTGGTTATATATACAGAAACCTTGCATGCAATAGCGCACACACACCAATAGACCCAAGTTTATTCTTAGTTTAATCTTTTTTTAATGTAAATCAGAGCTGTAAATGTGCCAGAAAGTTTAACCTGATGTTATAAAATCAATCTGCTGCATCTGACGCCATTGGTGTGTCTTTGAAATGATGTAATTACACCAGGGGTCGCAATCCAATAGAACTAGTAACTATAAGCTACTGTAGTAACTATATATTATATATTAAATATAAACAACAATTTTTCTCTTCAGTAGTTTGATAAAATATGGTAATTCTTATGGTTTAATATAAATAACTAGATTTTTGGAAATCACCCTTCATTGTCCCGCGACCCCTTGGGGGGTCCCGACCCCCACTTTGAGAACCACTGCTCTAGTTTATCTGTGACAAACGTCTTGTGATTATTATGCGAGTGACCGAATGAAATGAAAAGTGACGTACCACCACCTTCAGGCCCTTTCTCACTCCATCAGTGTACACAGCATCATACGCCGCAGCTTTCACCTCAATCATGTGATTGCCCAGTGTCATAGGAATGATCACATATGGAACCGATAAACTGGATTCTTTTGGGATAGTGACTGTTGTTCTGTATTTTCCTTTCTTACTGGCAAGACTGCAAACATCCGCTGACTCCATGAACTCCACACGCACCTGGAGAAAATGAAAAAAAAACTTCAACATCTAGAGGAATCATCCTCCAAAATGAAAGCATGCTAACTGAACATGAAATGTGTGATGATGGAGGGCGTTGGTGTTTTCGTTTATTGGACAGTATCTTACACTAATCTTTATTTTGAGTCACAAGCAACTCTGAAACCCTTAATAACTATTTTTCATGCTTCCACAAAGTATGCAAAGTGAACATCATTGACATTTTTTGGCCCCATACGAATTTTCAACATGAGTTTTTTTGCATGGAAGTCACAATTGACTGCTGCTTTATATATGACTTGACCGCAAGTTTACTTGGGTGCATGCAACAAATATGAAGACATTGAATTTGCTTTGAGTGCGTGCAACCTCTTATCAGCTGGAGGTGTGGACAGGCTTTTTTTGTAACTTCTAAAGATGCATGACTTGAAGTTGAATCTGGCTGACCTATATGAATTTGCATGTGCAGCATCTTTAGAAATCCTAAATAACTGCCCAATGTGAAGTCCTTACATTTTTTTAAGCTTTGAGGAACAACAATGCATATTTTTTGAGCACAGGTTCTCCAAGGCTTTTTAAGTAAATAGTATTTTTAGAAGGTTTTGCATTGACCTTGGATATTCAAAATGTAGCCTAAATTACTCATTTAACTGCACTAAAAGCACATTTTCATAAGTGTCTTCCACAATGATCCACAGCCTTTTCATTTTATATACACTCACTGGCCACTTTATCAGGTACACCTTAATAGTACCGGGTTGGACCCCTTTCGCCTTCAGAACTGCCTTAATCCTTCGACGCCTAGAGTCAACAAGGTACTGGAAATACTCCTCAGAGATTTTGCTCCATATTGACATGATAGCATCACGCAGTTGCTGCAGATTTGTCGGCAGCACATCCATGATGCCAATGTCCCGCTCCACCACATCCCAAATGTGCTCTACTGGATTGAGATCTGGTGACTGTGGAGGCCGTTTGAGTACAGTGAACTCATTGTCATTTTCAAGAAACCAGTCTGAAATGATTCTTGTTTTATGACAAGGCTCATTGTCCTGCTGGAAGTAGCCCTCAGAAGATAGGTGCACTGTGGTCATGAAGGGATGGACATGGTCAGCAGCAATACTCAGGTAGGCTGTGGTGTTGACTTGATGCTCAGTTGGAACTAATGGGCCCAAAGTGTGCCAAAGAAAATATCCCCCACACCATTACACCACCAGCCTGAACCGCTGATACGAGGCAGGATGGATCCATGCATTCATGTTGTTGACGCCAAATTGTGACCCGACCATCCGAATGTCTCAGCAGAAATGGAGACTCATCAGAGCAGGCAATGTTTCTCCAATCTTCTATTGTCCAGTTTTGGTGAGTCTGTGTGAATTGTAGCCTCAGTTTCCTGTTCTTAGCTGACAGGAGCGGCACCCGGTGTGCTCTTCTGCTGCTGTAGCCCATCCGCCTCAAGGTTGGACGTGTTGTGTGTTCAGAGATGCTCTTCTGCAGACCTCGGTTGTAACGAGTGCTTATTTGAGTTACTGTTGCCTTTCTATCAGCTGGAACCAGTTTGGCCATTCTCCTCTGACCTTTCATCAACAAGGCATTTGCACCCACAGAACTGCCGCTCACTGGATATTTCCTCTTATTCAGACTATTCTACATTTACATTTACATTTAGTCATTTAGCAGACGCTTTTATCCAAAGCGACTTACAAATGAAGTCGTAAACCCTAAAGATGGTTGTGTCTGAAAATCTCAGTAGATCAGCAGTTTCTGAAATACTCAGACCAGCCCGTCTGGTACTAACAACCATGCCACGTTTAAAATCTCTTAAATCCCCTTTCTTCTCCATTCTGATGCTCGCTTTGAACTGCAGCAGATCATCTTGACCATGTCTACTTGCCTAAATGCATTGAGTTGCTGCCGTGTGATTGGCTGATTGGAAATTTGCATTATCGAGCAGTTGGACAGGTGTACCTAATAAAGTTTATCATGATCGAGTTTATCACCCCTGGTTCATGTTTTAGTGACAAAATCAGATTTACCTTTCGCTTGTCTGGAGTGTAGTTGTGAATAATGGCCTTGATTTCCAGTTGTTCGCCTCGTACAGCCGAGTAAGGCATCTTGAGGTCAATGAAAAGACTCTTAAAAACAACGATCTCCTCAGGTTCTGCCACACAGATGCCTTTAAGGAGTAATACAGGCATTCAGAATGTTTTAAAGCAGACTTGCAACAATGAAGTTTTTATGTAACAACAGACCAACAGTAACTGTGGTTTACAGCTTCACCGTACCCAGTGTTGGTGACATACTGACAGCCAAGACTTGCCAGGTGGTTATAGAGTCTTTCAGGTACATGGCTTTCTCCATGGCTGAGGCTGGACTGAATTCAGAGAAAATAGCATGTCATTTCAGAATCAGAAATGTCATTTCTAGCAGCTAATAATAATCATTCCAATGGGGATCAGTGAGATCAAAAATCTGCAACTCACCAGTTATCGCACAGATCAATCTCCTCCCACAGCCAGCTTTCTGGGAACTGTGTACGTGACACGATCTCTTCAGAGTCTGTATAATAGTCGTCATCATCATCACCTGTTGTGGCAGATAAGAAGCACACCAGTTCATCAAATCAAGTAAATATTGACCTTATTTTAAAATGCGGAAGTGCGCCTGTTTTTCGCGATTGTCTTAAAACTTCTGATTCAGTCGCCTCTGGGAGAAATGACTAGGAATAATAAACAGCAGAAAATGGTCAAACTACTTGCTCTACAAACAAATGTTTGCATGACTATACAGACAAAGTAGAAAAAATATAATAAGAAAATATCAAATTGCAACATCAAGCAGCATAATAAGCAGTTTTAACCGGAAGTCTCGAGCCAAAAAGATTCAAATGCCAGCGTCCGCTCGTCGGCAGGGAATAAGGCGAATAATCAGTATTCTTTCCTATGAATATTCACTTTCATTGTCCCAATGTACAATTCTTTTGAGCATTTGACCTTTTAACCCCAAAAAACATCCCAATTTAGAATTGACTATTTTCTGAGCAGTTTTTGACTCCTATCGCCAGAACGATTGAATGAGTGTGGCTGATTGTAGACTCAATATTAAGTGAAGTTTATTCATAAACTAATTTCGAGAGGATCACGTGCTTATGATTTATCACGGCCAGTCTCGCATTTGCTAATCACTAATCTTCCAATCATATGAGCCCTAAGCCACTATAAATAGCCACAGTTTTCAGTTCACTTTATCTTCGTTTGGAAGAAACCCCCCTCCTCCCCTATTCTCCTCCTTTACCTGTGATTGGGCGGCACGGCGGCCCAGTGGTTAGCACTGCGAGCCACACAGCAAGAATACTGCCGGCCCTAGTTCCATAGGACCGGTGGGTGTTTCTGTGAGGAGTTTGTATGTCCTCCCCGTGTCCGCGTGGGTTTTCCCCGGGTTCTCCTGTTTCCTCCCACCATCCAAAGACATTCAACATGCATAACAATCAAGCTTGTCTAATCCCTTACGTTCCCTTAGCTACAGCAGCAGGGGAGTTCTGAGATCCACCGAGCTCGGGCTCCCTTCTTGCTCTGCCAACGGGAGGAAGCCCCGGGCTCGAGGAGCCCTTGAGCTCGGGGCTCTCTCCCGGGACAGCATGCCAAATAAGCTTTGTAAATCATCAGCTAAGTGTGAACTCTTGAAACACCCGCAGCTGTGATTGGCTGAAAGATTTGCATATTACCAGAGCTAAACAGACAGTGAAGTAAAAGTGGAGCTTCTTTGGAGGCGGGGCTTATCTACCTTATTACATCATCACCAGAAGCTGTGGTTGAGTCAGACTGCCTTAAATATAAGCTGATTTTAGAGGGAACACAAACTTGCAGGGTGTTTTTATAGCCATATAAGCTCTTATATGACAAAAGAGCAGAATAGCTTGGCTTTCTCAGTTCATGACCCCTTTAATAAATTCAGGAAAACACTGTGTCAAAGGTCAAAACAGCATTATGTATTGCTTAAACTTTGCCTAAACATTAAATAATTACAATTATACAGTTAAAATAATAATATGTTTATTTTTACAGGGATATCTTCTGACATTGCTCAAGGACAAAGAAATCGAATGTACTCACTGCGAGCCAGAATCATCTCCTCCTCTTCGGTCTTTATGTTTTTGCGCTTTTTCATCTCATCGCAGCAGTGCAGGAAGGCCTTGACACACTCTGGTCCATCTCCAATATACGTGGCTCTGCGTTCACATGTGTAGCCCAGCTTATTATCCTTCATCCCATCAATGCAGCACTGTCTCTGTCCATCAGCGTACTGACCAGCTGAAAAGACAATGAGGTAAGTACAAGAACACGCTGAACAACTGATAAGATCAAAATTCCTCTAAAATCTTAAGAAATCCAAAAAGGTTATTTCAGAATTTGAATTAAATGCCAGTAGTCCAGCTTCTCACCCAGTGTTGCCGTGATTGTGCGAAGATTCTCAGATTCTCTTCTTCTTCTTCTTCTCTTTGGAGGGTCAGGACACTCGGGGTCTAGAGGACAAGTCATCAAAGACACTTAGGGAATTGCATAATTACATTGCTGCTCAGTAAATAAAACCAAGATCGCTTTGAGGCAAGTCGTTAGGACACCATCTTTGAAATTTGGTTCCTGTTTTTGAATGAAGATTTCCCAAGCTTATGATTAAATATCATATTCAGAATCACCAATGAAATTTAAAGCATTTGTATCTTAAGTGAAGTTTATCTCTAAACTAATTTCGAGAGGATCTCGTGCTTATGATTGCTTGTGGCTGCCCCCGCATTATCCAATTTATCATTCACCAATCAGACAACTCCTAAGCCACTATAAATGCCCTAGGTTTCATACCACAGTCATCTTCGTTTTGAAAAATCCCCCCTTTCACCCCTTCTCCTCCTCCTTCCCTAGATGGGTGGCACGATAGCCCAGTGGTTAGCACTGCTGCCTCACAGCAAGAACGTCTCTAGTTCTGGTCATTACCAAGCCAGCCGACGCTTCTGTGCTCAGTTTGCACGTTCTCCCCGTGCTCACGTGGGTTTCCCCCGGTTTCATCCCACCATCCAAAAACATGCAACTTAAGTTAATTGACTAATCTAAATCAAGACCATAGACATGCGCTTAGTAAATATTTATCTGTTCATTAGCTACTACAGCAGGGGAGTTCTCGAGATCTACCTGAGCTCAAACTCCCCTCTCGCCTTGCAACGTGAGGGAGCCCCGGGCTTGAGGATCTTTTTAGCTCAGGGCTCTCTCCCAGGACAGCATGCCAAACAAGCTTTAAAATAGTGAGATCAGACGGAAAAGATTGTATACAGATTAAAAATCCAGTGAACATTTGTTTTCAAGTGTGGTTGGTTGGTTTAAAAGTAAAGCTTTTGGTCGGCGCCAGTGGTGTAGTGGTTAGTGCGTCAACACCAAGCGGCAACCTCCCGCTCTCTCTCAGGAAGCCAATACGGAAGTAACTAAAACTGCAATTCATCCGAAATTCCGCTAGTCCTGGCCGCTCCTGGCTCCAAAACAGAGCAAATTTCAATTGAGCCCACTGTTAGAATGGCCAACTTTACAGCAGAAAAAAAGGTGTTTACAGCCTGGTACAAAAAAAGATTTAGGTTAATACAGCTAATATTACCCTTCATGACAACTGTGAGGGGGTGAATTTTTTTAGAACTCATCCGTTTCCTTTATATTAAGTTATATTAAGTTTGCATAATTAAGGGCGTGGCCACTTGAGTGACAGCTAGGTCTCGTTGGTCGGCGTCACGTCACCTCAGCTAAATCCTGCAGATTAGCCACTGAACTCGGCATATTTATCGCATTTCTGTGTTGTTTTATGTGGCTTTACACAGTCAACTGCCTTTTGGACTTGTTTCCTACACTTATTTGATGGAATGTCATGCTGAGTGAACTTAATTGTGCTCACAAAACATTCACGTGTCCTCCGTTTCCCATGTGAGTAAAGTTATATACTTATATACCATCTCTATACATGTATTTGTTTTATTTAAGATCATTTATCGTTTATATTTATATTTAGAGCTGTAATGCACTCCAGAATCTGTCAGATTGATTAGCTGTGGGCTCTAGAACAGTCATCTGAAGTGTTGTCATACAGTGTTATGCTGGATTTCATCAATAGTCTTACATTAACTAATACAGACTATATCTGAAGTGTTTGGAAGTCATTCGCATTTTCCTCCTGTTGAAAAACGTCATAAGAACAATGTTTAGTGGCTCAATGTATTACAGCAGTGTTTTTAAAAGACTAAACACTTTATTGATATAGTGTACAACCAAGCGACAAGTGGGTCAGAATACAAACGAGTCACAGGTGATAAAGTATTAAGCGTTCTCCCAAAGTAAAGTGTGTCTGAACCAGGTCCAAGCAAACTGTCAGCAGGTGTCTGTAGCTCCGCCCACTCTCCGCCTCTTTGCCCATGTTTGGTATCCCGCCGTGGGTGTGATGACGCGCGAACAAAATGGCGATGGTTGGCCGCGCCTACTTGTGGCTTCTTTTGCGCTCTTTAGAAACCTATGGGTGACATCACGGATACTACGTCCATATATTTTACAGTCTATGGTCAACACATGCACTCCGGTGCTCGCGGCAACCTGAGTTAGATTCCGCCTCGCGGTCCTATGCCGATCCTTCCCCTCTCTCTGCTCCCCATGCTTTCCTTTCAATTCTCTACTGACCTATCAAATAAAGGTGAAAACCCCTAAAAAATAATTATAAAAAAAGCAAAGCTTTTGCTGTCGCCAATAGCCTAGTGGTTAGAGTGCTGACACACTGAGGTGTTCACATCGACCCAAGCTCGATTCCTGGCTCTTCCCCTCTCTCTGCTCCACACACTTTCCTGTCTGTAATCTCCACTATCCTGTCCAATAAAGTTGAAGACCCCGAAAAAATAATTTAAAAAAGTAAAGCTTTCAAGCTTTATGTTGATATATGTTGCCTGTTTGTGAAGCAGGTATTCTGTGAGATTCCAGCACATTTGCCGACCTCAGAGTGTTCATAACAACGATATACTTTAATAACATTGAGCCTCTCCCCAGAGAATTGTCAGTCTATAGGGATTGATGATTGGCTCCTTTACTAGAATTATCCTTTTGCACTATTTAAAACTACACAAGTTATGTGTATTCTGTAGTCTTTAATACAACTCTAGAATAATAATTCAAAACTTACTTAATCTGGTGTCGGTTCCTCCTGCAGTGTTCGACTCAAACATCAGCCCTGCATCGCTGAAAACCCCCATAACATCTCTTCCACCTCCTGCTGTACAACCGGTGTCATGCTTCTCAATGACATCCCAGATCTAGAGGCAAATATTGACAGCAGTTAAGCTTGTTTTCTGTTTGACCTGATTGTCTGATTACGTTCATGAAGACTTTTCACCTTTGTCTGAGTGAGTCTGTTCTTGTTAAGGACGTGCACAGCCTTGTCAACCACCACCAGACCAACTCTGGCTCCAGGATCTCCGCTTATTTGCAGCTTGACCTCCTCTCCCGTGTTATAGTTATTCTGCTTGTTCTTCACCTGAAGCTTGAGCTGTCATTAAAAGGAGAGAAAATGTGTCAGAAAAAAAGGTTTGGCACATCAAACATTTCTTGTGATGGTTGATCCACCTTTCCCATGCACGTGTCCTTCACATCGACCCAGACTGAATCAGACACCACCTCATTGGCTCCCACATGGTAATAAGCCACAAAGCGGAAGGACGGCACCATTTCTTTAGTCACAGGTTGGGACAGAGTGATAAGAGCTTGTCCTTGTCTCTTGAACCTGTCTATTTTTACAATCTGACCTTTACTCAAGATCTGGAAATGAAGCAGATGAAAAAGGTTAAGGCCCGTTAACATCAAACCCAATGGTCTCTATTTTGACGGTCCATGCGCAGAGCACAAAACGCAGGGCGCAAATGTTTTCAGGGCATGTCAGAAAACGTTTTTGCAAATTTAAGGACGGGAAATCTGCCTTGCGCCGTGGCGCATGGTCTAGAAGGGTTGAGTTTATTTTCTTAATGAGTTATAGGTGTGTTTTGAGAATAAACCAATTAGAGTCTCATCTCCCATTCCCTTTAAGACCCAGCTGCGACGCGCCAAGAGCGCAATCGCTATTTACAGGACGCAAAGTAAGTCTAAGTGGAAAAAACTGAGCATTTCACAAGCAAACAGTTCACAGTTTTTTAACAGAAAACTGTTAAACAGAGCATCTACTGCGTGAGAATGAGAGATAAATGATCTAATTTCACTTTCACTCTTGGATAGGGAAACCTTTACGCACAGACATCAATTAGCCTATAAATAATTAATTTTGTTTGTTAAGCGCAAAGATTTGTTTCAAAACTATTTCTAAATTCAGTTCTAATTTCCAGCAAACGAATAAATAAACAATAATGACCAAGTGTGGTCAAAATAATGAGTTATTTCCAAATACACCTGCCATGCCCCATATGGTCTAAAACCTGACAGGTGGGCAAATCTAAGCTTGTTTTTAATAAAACAAATATAAATATGGATATATTAAATAATACTGCTAATAATAATAACATTATACAAAAGCAAATTGTTATGAATGAACTGAAAAAGCCTCCCAAGATGAAGAAGACATAAAAGCAGTGATTTTTCATATTTATATAGGGTAGAAAATAATATGTTTTGTAATATTTTAATCCTTTATATTTATATTCTATATCTATTCTTATTATATCCTATATATATCCTTAATATTTACATTTGTTTCATATGTAAAGATATTTGCCTATTGCTCTCTTGTGTGTATTAAGCAGTGTGTAAGCGAGGCGCAACTCTGCGCTGGAGTTTAGACCGGGTTTGTTTTGGTCTAATGAAAAATCTATTATAGTCTCTCAAAATAGCAACGCGCCAGCTGTCTGCCTCAGAACGCCGTCCATTTTAGACCAGAACGCCTATGGGACGCACATATGAGCGCTAATGCATTTGCTATTTAAACAGCGTAGCGCAACGCCTCAAATCGACTCTTGCGCCAAGCTGAAACTACCAAAAGACTATTGCGCCGCGTCTTGCACCCCACTGGGGCGGGTGTATGATAGGGCCCAATAACTATAATGATAACGATCAAGATACTGTTCTAATATACTTTCTGATTGTTAAACAACAACAGAGTTCAGACCACAGCTATAAAGATACAGATGTAGAGTAACAATGTCATTGGGTTCACTTTCAGAATTTGTTAATAAACAATAAGGGCCCTATCATACACCCGGTGCAAGGCGCGACGCAATTGTTGTTTGCTAGTTTCAGCTCAGTGCAGGAGCCGTTTTGACGTTTTGCACCACTCTGTTTAAATAGCAAATGCATTTGCACTCATATCTGCTCCCATAGGCGCATGGTGTAAAAAAGGAGGTGTGTTGAGGCGCATTGCTATTTTAAGGAACATAAATAGTCTGTTCAGTAGATCAGATCAAATCAGGTCCATTGTCCAGCGCAGAGCGTGTTAGTTGTGCGCCTTGCTTACACATTGGTTAATACACACAGGATGTACAGCAATACACAAATATCTTTACAAATTAAAAATTAATAAATATTACACAACATATTATTTTCTAGCCTACATAAATATAAAAACCACCGCCTTCATGTCTTCTTCATTTCGGGGGGCTTTTTCAGTTTACTCATGACAATTTGCTTTTATATAATGTTATTATTAGTAGTAGTAGTATTTATTATATGCACATTTATATATATATATATTTTAAATAAGCTTAGATTTGTCACCTGTCAGGTTTTGGACCATATAGGATGTGTATTTGGATATAACTATATATATTTTTTGATTATTGTTTATTTATTCATTTGCTGGAAATTAGAACTGAATTTAGAAATAGTTTTGAAACAAATCTTTGCGCTTAACAGACTAAATTAATTATGTAAGCTAATGGATGTCTGTGCGTACAACACGTTTCCCTATCCACGAAAGTGCGCATGGATTGTCAAAATAGAGCCCTAAAACACTGACAGCCAGTCAGAGTCCATTGAAATCTAAAGGGCTCATGCATTTTAAAGCTACAGATGAGGTTGCGAAGAAGCTCTGGCTGATGTTTAATCCTCTTTTCAAAAATTATTTAATTATTAACCAAGTAAATCTTGGTTAAACCATTGGAAATAATGATAAAAATACATTGACATCATGCAAGCAAAACTGGAAAACTTTAGTATATAAATATAAATAAAAATAAATATAATAAAAAATAACAAATATAAATATAATAAATATAAAATAAAAGCACCTCAGGTAGACAGTATAGTTTCAGCATCTTTTTGTTTCCTCTATTGAAAATGCAGAGGAGAATAATCTGTGTTGTTTTAATTCCGCTTTACTGCAATTGCTTAATTAATTCTAGATTGCATGAGCTGGATTCACTGGTTCGCTGCGCTAGAAATGCAACACACTGAGGACATCTGCTGGTTACAAGGAGCTAATGAAAAAAAAAAACATAAACTAAAAATAAACTGATAGCTGGGCTGCATCCGAAACCGCCTACTACTCAGTAGGTACAGCATTTGAATTTAAACGTACTACTCGGCCGTTAGGAAAGTGCGTTCTATATAGTATGAATGTGAAAAGTATGAATGGAATACGGATTTACTACATTCGCCATTTTGTCATGGTCACGTGACTTACCTGCGTCAGTTGCGTCGCTTCACTTCTATTCATGAATTCTCTCATGGGGCATTATGGGATAGCGCAGCATGCATGGGATGCGCACTCCAGAATCTCGCCGGAAGTAGTAAATCATCCGGGTACATCTCGCATACTGATTTTCGAATTCTATGAATTCGGACATACAACTCGGCTCGCATACTGATTTTAGTGTACTATATAGTATATAAGTATGCAGTTTCGGACGCAGCCCTGATGTTCATGAGTGTGGATGCATATACATTTATTGTTATAGTTCTTGGTGTAATTGGACCTTTAAGCTTTTTGCACATTTCCAAACACAAGCTGTGGTAGAAATAAATGACTGGTGTAAATGGTACATTGGTGGTGTAGCTGAATATCAAACGATCATTACCATAAATGTGTAATCTTGATCTTTGACTCCTGGACTTTGCCCAGTGTTCAGATTGACTTTCATTTGATCACCGATCTCAAGCTCCGCAGCATCAATGCCGATGTGCAGGTAGTTTTTGGAGCCACCTTTGGGAACGTAAGCATGAGCCGTCATCTTCTTCACTGCTTGCTCTTCGTCTGTTATGTCTGGATCTTTGGTTTGTGCCTGTAATAAATATAGAAATATCACTGGGTTTTTACCCAGACGACAGATAATCGCAGCTTGTTCCACATCATTTAAGTGATGTCTTACAGTGATCTCTTGTGTTAAAACGTTTCCTTGAGTGTTGACCGTCACTTTAGCAATGCCATTGGCTTTTGTTTGACCTCTGACTCCTCCAGGATTGACCTCCACTATCACATTTTGAGCAGGCGTCTCATCAGGATTCGTTACGTAGATCTTTTATTAAAGCAGACGGAAATAACAACCTCAGTGATCTCTGTTTGTGTTTTGATCAACGTGTTCTTCAGCTTATGTTTGTAACTTTATAGTGAACAAATTCATACCGAGACATCGAAGGGCATTCCAGGTTTGAAGAATTGAGCTGTTTTCTTGAAGTTGATAGTGTATGGAGACGTCACAATACGAATTCCTCTCCTTTCTGCTTCCACCATTTCACTGCCTGAGACACACAAATACTCTCCATTAGCCGTTCGCACACACATGCACAATCACATACAGCATCTGTTGAGTCTTACCACTTTCGGTTAAAAGACTGACTGAAACATAGATTGATTGTCCAACCAGCTTGTCAATACTTTTATAGGTCTCGATCATTTGCTTGGTCAGTTCTGCAGTTCCTACTCCTTTCAAAATCTAATCAAATTGGTGAAACATAGCAACATCAGTCTACAGGACAGTAAAAACTCTTACATTTTTAAAATCAACCTCGTGTTGTTGAAGAACATTGAGGTTGATGAAAACATCTCTTACCTGAATTTTTTGCAGAGAGCCAGTAATGCCTGTTTTCGTCTCCCCGTCCATCACACCAAACATCACAAACGCATTTCCTTCCACCTGCTTTCCAAACAGGTACCTATAAAAGCACATCCGACTTTGATTCAAATATGATGATTGAAAATGGTTGAGATGACAAACAACTGCCAGTTTGAAGGATTGAAATGTATTTTAATAAATGTGGAAAATTTCTGTGACCCACAATGTTCGCATAACGTAACGAGGCAAAATAATATCGGCATAATAATATCGGCAAAATAATATATATGAAATGGACACCCCTCCCCTTCTTTATTTTGTGTGTGTGTTTTGGTTTATTTACCAATTACCATAATTTACATTTTTGTGCATATAAACGTATGACGTTATTATTTCTCTTTTAATGTTTAATGTTAATAATTGTTCTGAACAATTTTCAAACAAGAACATAAATAAAAAGTCTGTGCTGAAATTGATCAAAAACGCAATAGCAGCATTTCCCGCTTGCATTCGAAGCACGGCTGAGTGGATTATTGACCTCTGCTGATTGGCCATTGTGTTCACAAGTTCATCAGATATGACTGTGATTGGCTGCAATGGTCACCGGTTTACAACAGCGCTCACACAGACATTGGAGTGTTTGAAAGCCTCATTTATCAGTGGATCCGTCAGCATTATGGTAACTAATGCCTAGTTCAGACTGCTTGATTTTAGCCCCGATTTTGGCTCGCCGACAGGTTTTGAGAAATCGCGGACAAATGCCTGAAATCACAGGCAAATCGGTGCTCGTGCACGTGAGTGACAATCACACAGTATGAACTTTCAAAGACGCGATCTGAGAGAATCGCCGATGAGTCGCCGATGCCTGCGAGATATTTGGCGTGCTAAATATCTGGAGCTGTCGGCGATTCAAATCATGCCAGTTTGAAGGATTGAAATGTTTTTTAATAAATGTGGAAAATTTCTGTGACCCACAATGTTCGCATAACGTAACGAGGCAAAATAATAGCGGCAAAATAATAACGGCAAAATAATATATATGAAATGGACACCCCTCCCCTTCTTTATTTTGTGTGTGTGTTTTGGTTTATTTACCAATTACCATAATTTACATTTTTGTGCATATAAACGTATGACGTTATTATTTCTCTTTTAATGTTTAATGTTAATAATTGTTCTGAACTATTTTAAAACAAGAACATAAATAAAAAGTCTGTACTGAAATTGATCAAAAATGCAATAGCAGCATTTCCCGCTTGCATTCGAAGCACGGCTGAGTAGATTACTGAACTCTGCTGATTGGCCATTGTGTTCACAAGTTCATCAGATATGACTGTGATTGGCTGCAATGGTCACCGGTTTACAACAGCGCTCACACAGACATTGGAGTGTTTGAAAGCCTCATTTATCAGTGGATCCGTCAGCATTATGGTAACTAATGCCTAGTTCAGACTGCTTGATTTTAGCCTCGATTTTGGCTCGCCGACAGGTTTTGAGAAATCGCGGACAAATGCCTGAAATCACAGGCAAATCGGTGTTCGTGCACGTGAGTGACAATCACACAGTATGAACTTTCAAAGACGTGATTTGAGAGAATCGCCGATGAGTCGCCGATTGCCTGTGAGATATTTGGCATGCTGAATATCTGGAGCTGTCGGCGATTCAAATCATTCCGTGTGAATTGAGTTTTGACTGAAAATAACATCAGCGATCGCCTACAGCCAATGAGAGAGCAGCTTTCACTAGCGTGTGTGCGTGTGTATACCTGCTGCAGGCCAGCGGGAGGCTGGGGGAGAAGTTAAAAGCGCTCTTTTTCGGTTTATTTGGACCCACGAAATGGAGGAAAAACTAGTGGAGGTTTGACAGGACTCAGGAGCAACCGTGTCTGTTTGACGTTTCATACAGAAAGAAATTAGTTTATTATCAATGTTGAGGAGAAATGGCGAATTCCCTTTAAACCCAGGTGAGCAAACATGTACATGTCCCATTAAAGGCTTCTTTCTCATCATGTAGTCAACAACAAAAGATATACGACGTGTTTTTGGCTGTGAGACGTAGTTTGGACGAAGTTGTCGGCGATTCTTTCTATAGTAAAGTCATGCAATGTGAATGTCCCTGTCGCCGATCCATCTTGCAGTGTAAACAAAACAGCGACGAAACGCAAGCCCAGATAGTCATGCAGTGTGAAAACATCTGTGACACGACTACTTTGAAAATCATGCAGTCTGAACTCGGCATAAAATACAGCGAAAACACAAACTGTGGACAACTCTTAATGTTGTTTCTTAGTCTTTTAGATGATCTCAGTTGAAATAATAGTCATACCACAAGGAAAACAGAGAATTTCCACAACTTTTTAAACTCATTTTATCTTACTTGGCTTCGATGTCGACTGTCAGACTTTCATCGCCCACATAGTAGAATAATTTACTGGGTTGTAATTTCACCTCAAATGTTGGAAGCACTGAAACCAAATCCAACCAAACACACAAATAAGCAAACACACTCTTATCAGACTATTACACAACATGGTGTTGACACTCATCTCACCGTATTCTTTGACCTCAAACTCTGCAGTAAACGTCTTCTGGGGAGTGTTTGCGAATCGTGTGACGACCTTCCAGATGCCCAGACTGAAACATGCAGAACACATCCATAAACACACACTTGTCTGATCTCACAACATTAAAACTGATTGTAACAGGCACGGAACATGAATATTGTCCTAAAGTAGACACTATAAACCAACTGACTGCCATTAAGGGCCAAAGTCTTTCAATAATACACAGAAAATATCCACCATCCCCCACCGTAAAGAATTTGCATTCGTTATTATTTTAACTAATAATATTTCACTTGTCTTTTAGTGAACTTCAGGCTAAGAGAAGTTGCTGTATTATCATCACAGAACTGTGCTTTAGCATTAAACCTCGTCATAGATCTAAAAATATGAAGCTTCTTTGAATCACGAGCTTCATTCCAAACAAAAATATAAATACCTGGCAACCTCAGGGATGGCATACTTTCCAGACTTCATTCCTTTCACTGGATATACCTTGTCTGATGAAACTGTGATGTTTTGTGGATTCTGGAGAACAGAAAACAATGCGTTAATCACATTTTATTGACATTGACAAAAAAAAAATACACACACTAGACCATCACGGACTTCCTAGGTTGTCTTGTAAAAGCCTGTAGAACGTAAAGGTCCAGGGAAATTTTTGTGTCATGCAAAGAATAAACAGTTCTGTAAAATCTATAATCTCAAGCAATAAATGGCTGTAATTCACTTAAAGGGCATGTGAAGTGCTTTGAAATGTCCATTTTTTTATTCGATGTTTGACGTAATCTCAACTGAAACATGACGAGAGGGTGGGACATAGAGTAGCTCCTCCCCTTTTTAAATAAACAGCCAGTAGCGTTTTGTTTTTATCACAGCTCTGCCAATGAGAAGCATCTTGAAGGGGGCGGGGGACATGTCAGATACTAGAGAGCATTTGATTGGTCAGAATGTTTGATAAGAAACTGCCCAGCAGACACACAACGTCATAAGATTAGGTTAGATTTAGGTCACCAGCATATAAGGACAATGATCAGTTGACATCCAATAACAACATGAAATGTTGATCTGTTCATTTTCTTGTCGGCTTAGTCCCTTTATTAATCCAGGTTTGCCACCGCAGAATGAACCGCCAACTTATTCAGCAAGTTTTTTTACGCAGCGGATGCCCTTCCAGCCACAACCCATCTCTGGGAAACATCCACACACACACTCATCCACTATGGACAATTTAGCCTACCCAATTCACCTGTACCGCATGTCTTTGGACTGTGGGGGAAACCGGAGCACCCGGAGGAAACCCACGCAAACGCAGGGAGAACATGCAAACTCCACACAGAAACGCCAACTGAGCCAAGGCTCGAACCAGCGACCTTCTTGCTGTGAGGCGACAGCACTACCTGCTGCGCCACTGCTTCGTCCTGAAATGTTGATACTTTGTTGATTTTAGGTTGTGTTGGAACGTGTCCAAAATCCACCGTCAAGCCAACATCCTAAACCAACATCATATTGACGTCAAATACTGACATTTATGACATTTAGGCATAATAACCGAAATCCAAGACTGAATCTGATAGACGTCATATTGCTACCGTCCACACAACATCAAGCTGTAACATCATAAGATGTTAATATTTTGTTGTTTTAAGGTTGCGTGGAAAAGAATCCAAATCACAACATCTGTCCGAAGTTGGACATTGACGTCGGCCTGACGTTGGGTTCTGACATCAAACTGATTTTCATTTCCAAAAAAAGGCAATGTCCCCATGACGTAGAGGTACAACATCAATCTGACGTCCTGTTCCTGCTGGGTGAAGTATGACGTGAAGTGAAATCCATTCAGGCGGAAGTGTCAAGCTGCAAACTTTAGGTGTTTATATCAGTTACATCTTCTAAACGTGAACTTGTCAGCGTATAGTTCTTCAAACCTAACATACTGAAGCTAACATCTAAAAAACTGTATATTAGTTTTAGGACCTTTAATGGCCACCAGTTGCTAATAACATGTGTTTCTGTATTACATATAAAGCCACTTTAACACTGTCTGATGCTCACAAATGCTTAATATCACGAATAAATCAGTGAGTTTGTGTGTAAACTAACTGATATTTCTTACCATGATTTCCACAGTGATTCCAGTCTGACTGAGTGGTTTCAAGTTGGGCGTCAGAGACAAAGTCCTGTACTGAACTGAAGAAGAGATCAAAACAAAAGGTAAAATGCATGTCAATGAAATGATTTGTTTAGTTTTATATGTTGTGTATCAGATTACAAAAGCTTTTACCATCAATTATAGCGACAAAACATATAGGGACTATATTTAATTGCTAGTTTTTGTGCACATGCCATCTTTATGATGTCTGGGACATTATTTATGAATGCAACAATTCAAAATAATAAATGCATTATATATTGTTCATGGTAACACTTTACAATAACAGTACATGAATAATGATGTATTAAAATGTAAACTAAACATTACTTTATTATGAATTAATGATGAGTTAAGGTATGCACTAATTATGAATTAACTTTAACTACAACATGATTCACATGAGTTCATGTGTAAATAACGACTACCTTAATTACTTGTTAGTTCATGTTGTTAATTAATGTATTAATTACCACATTAGTTTATGCTTAATTTAACCATGATGAACTCATGATATGTTAATGTATAATTATGTTGTGACTTTACTTGGAGGGGCACATCATCATTAACCGATTCTTAACTACTCATGAACTCCTTATACACGTCCAACTAGAGAGTTTACACTGAATAACAATAGAGAAGTGTTCTGTCAACATCAACATGAAGAGGAGTTCATGAGTAGTTAAGCATGAGTTAATAGTGATGTGCCCCTCCAAGTAAAGTCATGACATAACTATACATTAACAGCTCATGAGTTCATGTTGGTTACATTTAGCCTAAACTTAAATGTTAATTAATACATTAATTAACAACATGTACTAACAAGTAATTAAGGTAGTCGTCATTTACACATGAACTCATGTGACTCATGTTGAACTTAAAGTTAATTCATATTTAGTGCATACCTTAACTCATCATTAATTCATAATAAAGTAATGTTTAGTTTACATATTAATACATCATTATTCATGTACTGTTATTGTAAAGTGTTACCTTGTTCATTTTTGCAAGTGTACCTGTGCTAGAAGGCGTGTAGATGGGCTTGTCAGTCTGTACAAATATATATCCAGACTGGAACGACAGCAAGACCACTTTCTCCAGAGTGTGATCCGGGAAAATAGCTTGCAGATACACATACTGCTTCTCCAGAGGATCATCGGAGAACAAGTTCTGATCATCAGGGATCTAAATATCAGAAGATTCATGTATTAGCTACATCCAAAATGAAATGCAAAGATGGCATCACTGCATTGTGATTTAGGAGCGCTCACCTTTATATCTGTGAGGATCTGGAAATTGTTTTGTGCATTCAGATTCACTGATTTGGTCAGGATCTGCTTGTCTTTCTTCGGGTGGTTTTTTACTGTGATTTTCACTTCAAAAGCATTTTTAGAGTAATCCTGCGCCTCCACAAACACGTTCTCTGATGAACCCACTCTCAGCAGATTAGGAGCCGACAGCACATATCTGAGGAGATCAAATCAGAGCGCTTGAAAACTTGCGTATTTAATAATAATAGGAAGAAGAAGAAATTAAACAGTACCAGCTAGTACTAAAACTGCAGCAGTGTCTCATTTAATATGGCAAATGTCTCATTTTGCCAGACAAAATGCTGAAATTTGAGGAAGTTGAATGTTTTTTAGCTGTTAAATTATTGTTGTTGGGTTAGGTGGCTTTATTTGTCTATATTTGAAACTTTTAATTTAGTATTCAATTTAAACTTTTATATTCATAAGTCATTTAAAGGGAACCTATTATGCAAAAATCACTTTTATTAGGGGTTAAGCATAGATGTGTGGCAACAATCAGTGAATATAGTCAGCTGCTAATGGTAACGATAAATTAATTATATTTGTTATAATCACACATGATATGAAACAGTCTGCAGAAACACTTTGATTGACATTGTCCCTTTGTACGTGTCATCCAAGGGGGAAAGCCCCGCCCACTACTAACCATTTCTCCCTTATTAGGCAAAGGATGTTAGTCTCGTTGTTTAATCCACTATGCTGACACACAGGCACTTGCAGCTCCGTCATTTTAAGACTTAATTGTTTTCATTTCAAAAGGAAATGAAAAAAAAAGCCACAATTACAAAAATTATTACTTTATTAAAAACGCTGGGTTGTCCTTGTCCATATTTGGTCCAACATTTTGTTAATACAAAGCATTTATATATATATATATATATATATATATATATATATATATATATATATATATATATATATATATATATATATATATAATATAATATAATATAATATATACATTCATTCATTTTCTTTTGGCTTACTCCCTTTATTAATCTGGGGTCGCCACAGCAGAATGAACCACCAACTTATCTAGCATATGCATTGGATACCCTTCCAGCTACAACCAAAACACCAAAAAACACCCATACACTCTTAAGGCGACATGGCGCAGCCAACGTGTTGATGCATAGCCCTACGCCATGGCCGTCGGCGTCGCTAATGCGCTCCTCTCAAATAATGTTACTACATGTCGCAATGACGCCTAGCGCAAGCTCTGTGATTGGTCGACTTGGTAGCGCTAGGCGGGAACGAGAGCCACGCGAGCCCGATGGAGCGATTGTTTACAAGTGTGGAGTCTCCTGAAGGAGCTCCAGATGGAAAGTTTTGTTTAGTGTTTACCTCATGGTTTAAGTTGTTGCACATCTGCCGGTTCCTGCCTCAAAATGAGCGAGTTTGAGCCACTTGTACAATAAGGAAGCATTCAGAAAAAACAAAACACCAGCGAAGAAACTCGACACTTAGGAACAGAAACACCTCACTGCCAACTAGTGTTTCTGAAGTGTTAATGCAGACCAACAGAAACTTCAGGAAATGCCAACTAACCCAGCCGGGGCTCGAACTAGCGACCTTCTTGTTGTGAGGTGATTGTGCTACCCACTGTGCCACCGTAATGCCATATATATGTTTCTTTTGAGACTTTTTTTTAGTTACATTTAAATGACCAAATGGTTGGGTCTGTCCGTATATGACCCAGTGTTGAGTTAAAACAACCCAGCGTTTTTCAGAAAGACAAATGCCAGCCGCACAGTATGTTGCTCATGTAGCCTTGGTGCAGATACTAAAATTGCTAAAAACTGCACTGTATTGACCAATGACTGTAAAAAATATGGACGACGCGACAGCCCCTTTTCCCATTGAACGACTTGAGGGCAAAACGCCTGCTTGACGGGCACAAACTGTCACAAAAGACTGCTGAAATTGGAGCCTTGACATGCGCAGAAGGACTGTCTGATGGAGCCAGAGGAGGAGCCGCGAAAATGAGCGGAGTCGAGCTTCCAACCAAACGCTTTATGTAAAATCAACCACGCCCCCCGAACTTCTCAGCATGCGTTTGCTGTCATATCAACACAGATGGATGTAATAACGTTAACAAATATGAGGGTTTTATATATTCAATCGCGCCAGCTCCGGGCCGCAGCGCATAACCTACTCGCGGCATCGCGGGCTGATTCCGGCTCGCATGCGGCAGCGCCGGCTCGCACGGCCGCCGCATCTGGCTCGATTGACTCGGGCTGGAATCGGGTAGTGAGTCCAGGCATCCGGAGTAGGTCCAGCAGAGGTAGTCAGTCTGAGCTCTGAGGGGTAAGTCTCCAGCAGGCGAGAATCTAGCCGAACTGGTCCGAGTGTATTTTGCCATCTGGGTGGCTAGGCGTGTATCAGCAAACTAATAAAGCCCGAAAAAAGCCCTGACCTTAGCGAATAAACAGTGTTCCACCAGGATCATGTATGTCAGAAACTATAGTTTACAGCTGAACTCATTTTGTCATGGTAAAATAACACAGAAATCGAAAAATAACACTTCAGTCTCCTGCCGAAGCTCAGACGCGCTGCTTTGAGAAACTGTCAATCACAGCTGTCAATCACGATGACACGCCCAGCATTAAATTACTGCTAAAAACAAACTGTTTACAAAAATGAAGATCTGCACCTATTTCAGCACAATAACCAGTGCCGTAATCCACCAGAACTATCTTTCGGGACATTTTATTGCAAGTGTAATCCTTTTTTTTATTTGGGCTCAAGTCTCCTTCATTAACACGGAGGAGGCGGGCTTTATGACTTGTACTGCAGCCAGCCCCCAGGGGGCGATCTAACGGCCGAGACCTTCACTCAAACACAGGCTTGCGGCACACTTGGTATTGACCCATAGGCATTTGTAGCTCCGCCCTCCTTTGAAAAGAGCAAAATCTCATTTGAATTTAAAGCGACAGTCACCAAAACAGCACAATTACTATCAAAACCTAAAAGGGTGAGTTTCAGAGAGTTATGAAACATAAATTTTGCAGTATTTTAAGCGGAACATTAACAAATACACACTCTATGGACATCAGAGACTTATTTTACATTTCGTAAAAAGAGGCAGGAAAGATCGCCTTTAAAAGTCTCTGTATTCTATTTAAAAGGCACCTATACAGTTTTAAAAGTATTGCTTTGGCATCGCTGTTAATAAGAAACAACGCAAACAATACCCAAGTGTATTGAGAAGCGCTGGTTTAGTGGATGTGTGAAGAAAGAGTGTGTAATACTCACAGCGGGTCACACAGTGTGAGGAGAGCTGAGGAGAGAAGAACAGCAGAGAGAAACAGCAGCTTCACCATCCTGACTGTGTTTCTGTAAACCTGCAGACGCTCACATTTATACCAGCAGCGCTCACAGTCCAAACTACACTCTCTCTCTCTGTGTCTCTCTATCTCTCCCTATCTCTCATAGACTCCCCTCTTCTCATCATGCTGATTAGGCAACACATTTGGGAAAGGGAGGATCTGGGGTAATGTTTTGGACTGAATTTCCCAAATTACGCAAAATGTCCACAACAAATGACAATTGTGTTTATTAGTACACTGTTGAAATAAAAGGCTGGCTCAGCTTAAAACTGTATGGCTATTGCTATTTTTGAGTTGACTCAACTTTTAACCCAAGTACTGCTCTTGACTCAAGTCTTGATTTCAAGTCAAGTCAACTATAAAAGCTCTGCAGCAAGTTGCCTTACAATTTTTAGATGACTCAACCTCTTTTTTTTTTTTTACGGTGTCATGATGAATGCAAAAAGCTTAATAATGATCATGTACATGTCTTATTCTGTACTTTATTTTATTCCTCATGTGTTCATTCACTCTAAAAAATATACTGGGTTGTTGTAGGTAACCTAATGTTGGGTCAAATTTGGAAACCCAAAATTGGGATAATTTCATTCATTCATTCACTTTTTGGCTCAGTCCTTTTATTAATCAGGGGTTGCCTAAGTGGAATGAACCACCAATTTATCCAGCATATGTTTTACGCAGCAGATGCCCTTCCAGCTGCAACCCATCACCGGGAAACATCCATACACACACATACACGACGGACAATTTTAGCCTGACCAATTCACCTACACCATGTCTTTAGACTTGTGAGGGAGCACATGGGGGAAACCCACGCCAATACGAGGAGAACATGCAAACTCCACACAGAAGTGCCAACTGGCCCAGCCGGGGCTTGAACCAGCGACCTTCTTATAAATTCAATTAAACCCAGATATCATGGCCAAATATTGCTGTTTGCATTAGAAAAGCCTTACAAAAATGTTTACCCTCTACAAAAAATGCTGTTGTTCTAACCCATTTTTAGATTTATCCATATTTGACCCAACATTGGTTTATTACAAATCATATATTTTTTAGAGATTAATAATTTGTTTTAAGGCGGCACGGTGGCACAGTGTGTAACGCTGTCTCCTCACAGCACAATTTGGTTTGTAATAATCCAATGTTGGGTCAAATATGGACAAATCTAAAAACACAGTGTTTGTCTGGGTTGTTTTTGTCCATACTTGCCACAACATTGTGTTATTACAAAGCATGATTTTTAAAGATGTTAATATTTTTTTCACCTGGTGCTTGTGAGACTATTTCTTTCAGTTGGGTTTAAATGGCACTTTTTATCCTAAAGCTTGCTTCTGTCCATATACAGTTTAACCCAGTGTTGAGTTTAAACAACCCAGCATTTTTATAGTGTTGACAAATGGCAAGTGCCCAGTATGTTGTTCATGTAACATTGGTGCAATTATAAAAATGCCAAAAAACTGTCTTAACAGAATTGTGAGTTAAATAAAGACTAATAAAGAGTTAAGAGGAGTTAATGCCAGTGCAGTTCACATTTCCCGTAAATCATTCTGCTTGTTGGGTAAATACAACCTTTGGTAAATTGGCTGCTGCACTATTGATATTTCAAGGGGTCAAGAGGACTATTGAACGGTAAATTTTCATGAAAATGTGCTAAAGATGTGAGCTGCACTGGTACAAACACATTTATTTGTTAACACTTTAATTGAACTAACAATATTGTATTTCCATCAGAATACGAACACAGATTATCTTTAGCACTGCTGGTTAAACATAAAATACATTTCATTTTCTTCTCGGCTTAGTGCCTTTATTAATCCGGGGTCGCCACAGCGGAATGAACCGCCATCTTATCCAACTTATCCACCCACAACCCATCTCTGTGAAACATCCACACACACTCATACACTAAGGACAAACTAGTTGCTCTACAAACAAGTGTGTTCATGACTAACCTACTGAAAATAACAGCTTAAACCAGCCTAGGCTGGTTGGCTGGTTTTAGAGGGGTTTTGGCCACTTCCAGGCTAGCCAAGCTGGGAGTCCAGCCAAAGCCAGCTATGTCCAGCTTAAAACAGGCTGGTCAAGCTGGTTTTAGCTGGATTTAGCTGGTCATTTTTCAGCCAGACCAGCTAAAACCAGGCTGGAAATGGCTGGAAACCAGCCTGGAAGTGGCCAAACCCCCTCTAAAACCAGGCTGGTCAACCAGCTAAAACCAGCCAACCAGCCTAGGCTGGTTTAAGCTGTTTTTTTCAGCATAAAAAGTACAATTATATAGCAATACATCATCAGTTTGCAACATCAAGCAGCACATCAAGCTGTTTTTAACGTCTAAAAATCAGTGCAAGCGAATAAAACCAAAAGTATCAAGCTAAAAAATTCCAATGGACGTGCCCACCCGTATGTAAGGAATAAGCTCATATATTTTATCCAGAAATAACACTCATCACATCAGGCATTTTAAGCATGTGTTCAGTGTTTAAAGGCAAAAGGGCAACACAATCTCACGGCAATTCGTAACTATTTGATTTAGTGGCTAATTCGTATGAATTCGTACGATTTAATTCATACAATTTAGTACGATTTGCTCATCCCCAATGATGGTGGGGTTTAGGGGTGGGGTTCGGTGATACGCCTCCTTTTTAAAATCATACAACTTCGTACAGCTGAATTTGTACGAAATACAAGCTAATGTATGTCTTCAGGGAATAATAAATGGCAGACAATAGTCAAACAACTTGTTCTCCCTGCTGAAAAATCCAGCTTAAACCAGCCTAGGCTGGTTGGCTGTTTTTAGCTGGTCGACCAGGCTGGTTTTTGAGGGGTTTTGGCCACTTCCAGGCTGATTTCCAGCCTGGTCTTAGCTGGTCAGGCTGGAAAATGACCAGCCAAATCCAGCTTAAACCAGCTTGAACAGCCTGGTTTAAGCTGGATATAGCTGGTTTTGGCTGGACTCTCAGCTTGGCTAGGCTGGTCAAGCTGGTTTTAACTAGTCATCTCCCAGCCTAACCAGCTAAGACCAGGCTGGAAATGGCTGGAAACCAGCCTGGAAGTGGCCAAAACCCCTCTAAAACCAGCCTGGTCGACCAGCTAAAACCAGCCAACCAGCTTAGGCTGGTTTAAGCTGGATTTTTCAGCAGGGTTCAATCAAGTGTGTTCATTGCTACCCATAAAAGTACAATTATATAATAAGAAAAGTTTGCAACATCAAGCAGCACAACAAGCTGTTTTTAACATCTAAAAACCAATGCTAGTGAATGAGTCTCGAGCTAACACATGTAATGGACGCGCCCGCTCCACGTGAAGAATAAGGTTTCAGTTTATCCAGAAATAACACTCATCACATCAGGCATATTAAGGATGTGTTGAGTGTTTAAAGGGAAAAGGGGGCGTTGAAATTCCTGAGCTTCAGTTTCGGGAGTCGAACAGGTACAGCGGGTTTTTGCGCGCTTCCGGTCGCAGGTGACAGGAGTTCCGTCATGAACGCGCAAATCAAACCAGAGCCGTCGCGCTCCTCTGCCGGACGCTTTACGAGCTCCTGATAATGTGGGATTCATGATAAAAACACCAATGAGATTTCCTTTAAGGATGTTCAAGCTCTTCCCAGGTGAGTTTTTCTTTCAGTAAGATGATTTCTTTCCTCTCAGGCAGTTCTGAGAACAGCTCGTCCAACCGGCTGCACCGCCGACATTCCGTGAGGAGTGCTGAGGTAAAAATAGTAATATATTAGCCTACACTGTTAAACATATCGTAATCTTTCAAAAATATATGAATAAAAGCAAATATAACAACACTTTCACATTAGTGTTTAGTCACGTTAAAGTACAGTAACCTGTACGTGTGTGTTGTTAATTTTTCGATTATCATTAAGATTATTATGTTGTTACTGCTTGATAAAATGAGCTAAAGTTGGTTTAATATTCCCACATTCGTTCAGTGACAACTAGTGACTCAGTCCCTATATGGTTTACCACAATTTTGAAAGTAAAATTATGATTTTAAAACAACATTAGCACTATTTAATTCACTGAATAATGTTGTACTTTGTTAGTCATTGACTACTAATATTATTTCCCATTTATAATTAGCAAATAATACTGAAATAATAGGTATCATTAAGATTATGTCTGTTCAACAACGTTTGATAAAATGAGGTAAACTTTGTTTAATATTCCTACATTCATTCAGTGACAGCTATTGACTAGATTCCTATATTGTTTACTGCTATTTTGAGAAAATTCAGTCTGAAATTGCATGTGCAGTAGGCTAAGTATGATTTTAAAACAGCATTAGCACTATTTAATTGACTTAATACTGTTGTACTTTAATATTCATTGGCTACTAATATAATTTCCCTATTTACAATTAGCAAATAACACTGAAATAATAGCTATAAATTAAGGAAAAAGTCCGAATGTGCAAATATAAAATCAACTTTACCTCAAATCACTGTAGTGATGTAAAAGTACAGTAGTTTATGTGTGCTGTTAATTTTTCAATTGTTATTTTTATTAAGATTATTATTGCTCTCAGTTCAACACCGCTCAATAAAATGAGGAAAACTTGGTTTAATATTCCTACATTAATTCAATGACAACTAGTGACTCGATCCATATATTGTTTACTGCTATTTTGAGAAAATTCAGTCTGAAATTGCATGTACAGTAGGCTAAGTAGGGTCTTAAAACAACATTAGAATTACTTAATTGACTGAATGATGTTGTACTTTGATAGTCATTGCCTGCTAATGGATTCCCTATTTAGAATTTGCAAATAAAACTAAAATTATAGCTATTATTAGGGAGGTAGTCCAAATGTGCGAATATAAAAAATCAACTTTATCTCAAATCACATTAGCAATGTGAAAGTACACTAGCTTATTAGTAAGATTATTATGTTATCAGTTCAACCCCACTTAATAAATAGTCTACATAATCTCCAGAAAACATACAGTATACACTCGATTTAACAAGTCTAAGAATTCCTCAACAGTGAACGAAACTCTTTTACAGTTGTAAAAGTATCATGTGTCAGATGACAGTGTGGTATTTTGATACGATTCATGCGGGTAAATGATGTAAAGTGACTGTGAGGCACACTTATGTGTAAATCTACACTGTAGATGTAAAGACTCGAGATAAAATGTTTGACGTTCGTTTTGTACAGGACTCGCTTCATGAGCTCTTTAATAATAAGTCTGATAGGCTACAGATATTGGAGGAAATAAAGAGACTAGAAGAAAATTATGTTTCTTTGAATGTGTTTATTGGGTATAGATTTGAGTAAAATATTGTAATTTGTTGGAATTTTATATCTAAATATGTTTTTTTTCTCTGAAAATAATATAATTATCCACTGAATTTTTGTTTCCTTGCTATTTTTAAAGATATTTGGATTATTTTGCCTAATTTAAATAAGCATAAGTTTTGTAATTTCATGTAGACAATGCTCTAAATTAAATTAACATTTTAAGTTATATTCAAGACCGTTATAAGTAGTTTTTATTTCTTCTTGATTTATTTTGGTATGGGTTTAAATGAAATATTAGAGATTTTATTTATTTTTCAGAAAAAGTAAATATAAATTGTTGTGATTAAAAATGATTATTCTTTTAATCAGATATTTGTTTAATTTTCTAAAGATAAAATAGGATTAAAATTGATATAGGTTGTTTAAAAATGTAAATAAGCATTCTTATTTTACGTGAATAATTCTCTAAATGGCGTTTTTATTGTTTAATTTTAAGAATATTAGCTGTTTTCAAACACATAACTCTAAATCAAAAACACAGAAGAATATTTCAAGTGAAAACCAATAATTTAATTGTGTAACTGTATTTCCGTCATTGTTAATTCATAGTCTTGATGCTCTAAAATGTGTATTAGAGAATTTCTCAACACTTTTGTTAACTTTGACTGGACGCATGTTAAACATGAGTAAATATTAGATTTGTTATAGCAAACACAATGGTTTATTTACCCAAAATGTGTTTAACCAAAAGCCTTACTCCTCCTACTCATGTCATTTCCAAAGCCGTATGACTGACTTTCTTCAGAAATTAACACCGTGGAGAAGCTATTTAAATATTTGTACTGATTAAACTGACTGGGCTTTAAAAAGCCATCATTTACACACGTTTGACTTTCTTTCCTCCGTAAACAAAAGAAGATATTTAGAAGAATGTTGACAAGCTGCAGCCAATGACATCCATAGTATTTTTTTATCAGCATTCTTCAAGTTATTATCTGAGAAAAACGTTTTTGACAGTGAGTATTCATTTTAAGAGGATCTATAGGTTAAAATCCACATTAAACTTTTATTTCAGTATGACGATGTTCATTTTCTACTAAAACTGACTATTGATTAGGGGGCGGGGTTTATTTTTAAACTCTTCCTCTGATCTTTCTCTAACAGCGAACTAATTGTTTGATGGGTGTGGCTAAACAGATTTCGCCCAATCAGAGAAGGACTTCCATTCAAGAGTAGAAGATGTTCAGATCTTGATTAAAGATTACCAAAACCTATTTCCTATTTAAATGCATTAACATGCACAGATTAATTATTCACCCTAAGACTAACAAAATAAACCTAGAAACTGTTGATTTCCTTCAGACTTTTCCTTCAAAAGTAAAGCTGAGTGAATGATTGGTTTTAATGGACGTCCTTGTTGCTGTAGGCTGTGGAGGACTAATAATTAACTCCACCAGCCGAACAGTAGAGCCATTATCATCATCTTGTTTGAGCTTTGCAGGAATGCCTAATTACCATCTCGCTCTTCCTCTAGGTTAAAGTCCACTCTTCCAAAAAAAAAAAAATGTGAAGGGATGACAGTGGTGTAGTCTCTCCGGCTCTAAAAAACCAACACGGATGCTCTCGTCTGGTGTCGTCTTAACGGGACACGCCTTTGAAACACGGATGTTTTCAGATTGTTTGTTTGCCGTGAGCATCATGAGTTCGGGGAGCGTGTCGGACCTGTATATGCCAGCGTTGTTCCTGCTGGTTTTGGCGTTGGCTCTGTTTTCTTGCGTGCTTCGCAAGAAGCGTCAGATGGAGGGATCGTATCAACCCAGCGCCGAAGAGCGCAAGCAAGTCAAAAACCGAGGAGTGGAGAAACCCGGTCTCGCTCTGCCATTGCCAAAAGAGGAAAGACTGATATAAAGGGGAAATCCCATTGCCAAAAGAGGAAAGACTGATTTAAAGGGGAAAAAGCACACCATTCTTTGAGTTAATGAGGTCAACCTAAACTAAACTTGTTTTATAAAGCTGTATATATTGAGTTTACACGTCATGGTGGACACACAGAAATCACTAGAAAAGGTGGTGGGTATTTATTGGTCATTTTTGACTGGGATACAAGAAGTCTTTGCACCGTTACAGCTGAATAATGAACTTAAACACACTTGGGAGATATTTGAAGACACATGCGAATGCATTCAGTGAAGAAATGTGAAGTTTACACGCACAACCAAACCAGTTTTGTTTCCTTTATCAGTGCTTTCGGTTTACCTAGTCCAAAGTCTTTCTTAAAGAGACGGTTCCCCCTAAAATTAACATTTAATTACAATTCACTCTTCCTGAAAGACTTGATGAGTTTGTTTTTTTTTTCTGTTGAGAACAAAAGGAGATATCTTACATTGACTTCCATAGTAGGAAAAACAAATACTGCGGAATCGACAACTTTCTTGATCTTTCTTTCATGTTCAGCAGAAGAAAGTGAAACAGGTTTGGAAAAAGTGGAGTAAATGATGACAGAGTTTTCATTTTAGGGTGAACTGTCTCTTTAAGGAGACACATGGCAGCTTTACCTCCAAAATATTGTACCATTACACTACTGAAAACATAAATGTCTAAATTATGAACACATCTGGAGAGGAAAGATTATATTTGTACTTTGCCAGGTACTGTTTTTGTACTGTATATAACACTTTAATATCTGTATCTACTGAGTAAAAGGCATCTTTGAGTAAATAACCTTGTCCTTAGTTTTGCGTGCCGCTCGCAGTGTGTAATTTGAGAGTTTTTGGTTTCGACTGAGTCAATATTTGCTCGGAGTCAGCACAGTGATAAGCCTTTTATAAATGATTACAGATGTTTTGGATAAACAGGGTTGGACAGAGGTGGTCAGAATTGGTGCATTGATCAATTCATGTGGATGACATTGATTTAAAAATGAAAGGTAAAATAAATCCACCTGATCTACTCAAGATTATTGGTCTTCTTGTGAATGATTCATGTGTATGTGTGTAAGGGGGAAAAATTACCTTGCGTTTTCTTTGAATTACTTTCGATTCTGATTGGCTGATGAACATTCTTAGGTGTGCTGTTATTTTTTGAAAGTAGTTCCGGTAGCTTTTGAGCACATTACAGCTCCATATCACTCCACTGAATGATTTATTTCACAGCAAATCTCATCAAAACACAACAGAAAGCTTTTGAGGAGATGTGTGACAAACTAATGCTACACACAGGACATGTTTGAGGACAGGAACCTGACAAATATCTCAAATACAAAGGGGATAACCAAAGTATAAGCTTAATAATTGACCTTTTAAATCAGTGGCCTTTAGTTTTTTTTGGCACTCAGTGGGCGGAGCCACACACACTCCAGCTGACATCACATGCATAACATCTATTATTTGACTCCAGTGTTTCTCAATCCTGGCCCTCACGCTGCACATTTCCTATGTTTCTCTTTTCACATCTTACTTTTGTTCTAATTCGACAAGTGCCCTGCAAAGTGGACATCACAGGATATTCTGCCATGATTTCTGGAAGCATATGTTTTATTTAAATGGCATTTATAGTGTGTAATATGCAAATTTACATTGTATTCATATATGGAGGAATATTATGTCACGCTTGACGCTTCTCTAGTAAGACATTGCAGCCGATGTCATTGTGTAAAATCCATGAATGAACGCTCTGAAGTGAAATAAAGGCTGCTCATGCTTAGTCAGAGAGAATAATGAAGGAGAGGGGACTAGGGAACAATGCACACTATGTAGGGATGTGTCCAACACAGGCTCATTGTGAAAACGTACCCCTGTATACATTTCTGGAGAGCAAGAATTATGTAGCCAGAACTACGTATGACTGCATTTGCTCTTTAAAACAAAAGCTAAGGGTGCTATAACACCACTGACGGCTTCTGTTTCTTTTCATACTACCAGCTGATCGCTTACCTCCATGTGGACGGCTTTTCCGCTGTTATCAGTTTGCCCAGTAGCTCGCCATGTATGTCGGTGGGCTTGAGACAGAGAGTTGACTGTAATGACAGGGTTCACGTCCGGCGAAGGACAGTTGCAGAAAGCAGGTAAAACAAAAAGGCAAAAAATACAACAAAACAAGTAAATACCAGAGTGAAAATGTGGTAAAATCTGAAAACGTGGTAAAAAACAGGCGGCCGCAATGGGTTTTCCTTGTCTGGATTGCTCTTGAAAACACTGTTGGGTTGGGTTAATTTTTTGAAAGGGGGTCGGAGGGTCAATCGGTGCTTTTGAAAACACTATCCGCTTGTTAAGTCGTGACTACCAGTGACGTATGAATTACTGTTTCCGGGTCCAAGCTGTAGTTATTTGAATTGAGTAAATGTTCATTTATGACCACCTTTTAGCCATATCACACATTAAAGTGAATTTTACATAAAATCATAGTGTACACACAAATTGTAACCATTTATAACAATCAACTACTGGCCATCGGATATAAGGCATGGTGCGAATATATATATATATATATATATATATATATATATATATATATATATATATATTCGATATATATATTCGATATATATATATATATATATATATATATTCGATATATATTAGAGCTGCACAATTAATAGTTAAAAAATCGCGATCTCGATTCGAGCCCCTACATGATCTTAATCCAGTTTTTCTACGATTCTGTCAATCATATTTTTAAGTTCAGGAGAGAAGAAAAGGCGGCTGCACGAGTCTTTTCATTGTTTCACACACGTTGCTCAGTGATATTGACACCTCCAAATGATGTTGAATGAGTCACATACTGTATTTATAAGGTATAATTTAACTAAAAATGTCATTATTGTCGTAACATAATGATGTTTTCGCGATCGGGAAATCACACGTGACATGAGCAGCTGACCGTGAGCTGTGATCACAGAGAGGGCGCGCTAGCGCTCTACTTAATGATAGTTAATGATAGACGCACGCGCGTCTACTTTAGTGAACAGAACCTGCATATGTTGCGAGTAACAGGTAATACAGTTGTAAATAATATTCAGTTTGTGGCACAGAGTGATCGTTTGGGAGCCGCGCGCAAAGTATGAACAAGCACTTAGCAGTCAGAATGAAACTGAAAGTGTGCACTTCATTCAAATGATCGTATCGCATTTTAGAGTTATGATTACGACAAGCATTTGATATGTTTGTTCTTTCATAGCGAACCCACAGTTGTGCATGAAAATAAATGTTTACAGTGTCAGTATAACTACCCTAGCCTATATATTGTAGAATATAATCTGATAATGGCAAATGTCTGATTTTACCAGTGAATAAAATTGTCTAATATGACAGATTGCAAGCATATATCTCAAACATAATAATTCAACATCAGAATTATTATAAGTAGAATAGAATTATTTATAGAAACCAGTTCACACAATACACATAATATTATTATCGATGTTGTGCTATATGTTTGTTTTTACCATACCTTTATATTACATCCACAGAATCGTGAGAAAATCGTGATCTTTATTTTAAGCAAGAAAAATAGCGATTCTCATTTTAGCCAGAATCAAGCAGCTCTAATATATATATATATATATATATATATATATATATATATATATATCGATAGTGATTTTCGAACATATTACATCGCTTTGTAAACGTTTATTATTACCATTTGATGAATCTCCTCATAAAGTTTGAGTTTGTTGTCACACTTAACAAGCGGATTGATTGGGTTTAGGCAAGGTGGTATCGGTTGGTCAGTTAGTCGCCAGCGGCCTCTGGTGGTTTTACGCGAGAACAGCAGGTGCAAATGGCACTCGTGAGAAAAATTTGAGATCTGAAAAAGTATACACAGCAGCCTCTGGTGGATTCATGAAAACAAAAACTGCAAAAAAAAACAGCTCCTGGAAGATATTTCGTGATCTCTAGAAATGTATATAGGGGTACATATCAATAATGAGCTTGTGTTGGATGTGTCAGTGAGAACACAGTTCATGCATCTAAATTGGCTCTGTTTAAAAGACATGCAAAATATTCAGATTGAGTATATTATATATGTGCAGATTGAGAAATGCTTTTATACCAAAATATACGTAATGTTTGATGCTCTAATGTTCGAATCTCTTCTTCAGCTCTGAGACTTTAACAGGAGCCTGTTCTTGCTCCTCTGCGTTTGATGTAACTGGTGATTTTGTGCATTCTTCTTCACTCTGCATTGCCTTTGCTGAGCCCACATTGATTTTCAAGCTTCTTAGAGGGGATTTGGGAGAGTTTTCCTTCCCTCTGCAAACTGGAGAGTCCACCAACACCTTGGACTGGAACAGAGCTACGGTAGATGAGACTTTAGGCAATTGAGCTTCAGCACTTTTCTCCTCAGGCTCTTCTCTTTGGTCTATCTTTACTTTGAGAGAGATGCTTTCTTCATGCGTGTGTCCATTTGATGCATCAGGTGTCTCGTTTTGAAGCTCTTCCTCTTCTTTGTCAGTTTGCGTCTCAGTCCTTTCTTCAGCTATTGTTTCCGTATCCAGGCTTTCCTCCATTGTACCGTTCATTTGTGTGTAATCTTGTGTGTTTTCTTGCACTTCTTGAGAGCTCTCCACAGAAGCGTCTTCTAGATCTTGTAGATCAGAGCGCAGTGTTTCCCCCAACTCTGTCAAGTCCTTCTCTAACTCATTAAGCTCATTTTCTGATCCGTCAATCATTATGATAGACTCCTCCTCCTCATTGAAAGTCCCCTTCTCCTCATTGACAGTCCCCTCCTCCTCACCACCACCAGGCCCCTCCCCCTCACCATCAGGCCCCTCCTCTAACTCCTCCTCCCAACTCATCAGGCTTCCGCTGTTTGCAAAAGACGGACTCAGGCTCTCCTGGCTTGGGTTTGCTAATCCCTTCTGGAAGAGAAATGAAATTAAATGGTAAGAGAGTTTGGATCAGCAGTGAACAGCTCTGTTTGATCATTACAAATCAGGTAAGATCAACAAAAACTCACTTTTTTTGTTACTTTTATACTGCAGAGCTACTTTAGCTGATTGCCTTAAATGTGTATAAAGTTAATACAGTGCATTTACATTTTTGACTCTAATGTGATGTTTTTCAACTTTTAGGAAAAACTAGACACCATGTGAAATAAAAGGCCAGTCTGCAAAGGAACCAGTAATGTGCTGTTTTTTTAAAGCAACAACATCGGTAACTACTGATTTGTCCTGGGTCTTCCCCGATGCCTCCTCTCAGTGGGACATGCCTGGAACACATCCCTAGGTAGGCGTGGGGGGGGGGTTTAAAAATAATAATAATAATTAAAAAAATTTTAATTATTAAAAAAAAACTCTGAATTGTGGAAAATATATGTATATATACCTTAAATAATTGTCTAAGTAGAAAGAAAACCACATTTATCATTTAAAATGCATTTAGATACAGTTGAGTTCCCCCTCCCCTTCCTCAAAGTGGTTCGGTCCACTGTGTGCTTTTTTTTCCCCCTCGTCTCACCTACTCCCACACAGGCACACGTCAGGTGTGCGGCTGCGGCTGAGTAAATGTAGAATTTCAGTAAGTACGTAGGGGATTTTATTCACCTTAAATAAAGCGATTCTCTTCAGTGTAGTTTATACAGACTCGTTCATAAATTAGTTGTGGCAAAAATTCTCCATGAATCTGCTGTATTAGCGATTAAAATTACTTATCTAGTTAACGTTAGCTTAGTTTGTTGCCAACGCTAAAGCCGTTTCCCATGCAGTTTAATTTCAGTTCCTTCTTCACCATAACGGACCGGTACATTGACCCCATTACTGCTGCCGCTGCACCAATCCGCCTGTCAAGAGCCAGATTCTGTGCCTGACGATTGGGTTGTTGTGGTCCCACCACCCAATCCACAAAGCACCGTTTTTAAACCTGTCACCTAAGACCTTTTTGCCTTGAGAGACCCTACCAGCGGCGTGAGCCCCCAACAACATAGCTCTCGGGATCACTCAGCTCTCAAACCCCTCCACCAAGATAAGGTGGCGATTCATAATTTTAATTCAGTTCAATTAATCTTTATTTCTATAGCGCTTTTACAATGTAGATTGTGTCAAAGCAGCTTAACATAGAAGATTTTAGATTTATATATAAGTTTTAGGGGCGAAGCAGTGGTGCAGTAGGTAGTGCTGTCGCCTAACAGCGAAAAGGTCGCTGGTTCGAGCCTCGGCTCAGTTGGCGTTTCTGTGTGGAGTTTGCATGTTCTCCCCAATAGCATCTGGACGCAGCCTTTATGATGCAAGCTGAGACTGCATCTCTCAGCGATGCAATGTCAGACTCAATGGAGTGAGTGACGTCACTGTGACGGGTGGGGTTAGGTGAGCGCATTAAAAAGCATTGGATGCAGCTCAGATTGCACTGCACCGAGTCTGCAGCCAGACCCCTCTCGTTCTCCCTGCGTTGGCGTCGGTTTCCTCCGGGTGCTCTGATTTCCCCCACAGTCCAAAGACATGCGGTACAGGTGAATTGGGTAGGCTAAATTGTCCAACGTGTATGAGTGTGTGTGTGAATGTGTGTGTGTGGATGTTTCCCAGAGATGGGTTGCGGCTGGAAGGGCATCCGCTGCGTAAAACTTGCTGGATAAGCTGGCGGTTCATTCCGCTGTGGCGACCCCGGATTAATTAAGGGACTAAGCTGACAGGAAATTGAATGAATGATTATAAGTTTTACTAAGGTATTTTCAGTGAGGAGAAATATTTCTAGGCTTTTATTAGTGTTTTGATTAATTATTAATTTTATTTGTTAATAATGGGACTAAGCCAAAAAGAAAATTAATGAGTGAATGAATTTATGATGTAATTTCATTTATCTAAAAAAAGATAAGGCGGCATGGTGGCTTAGTGGTTAGCGCGATTCTTACATGCGAGATGAATTCGCTGCTGTCGGAGCGGAAGAGGTCGAGGCTGCGTGTGCCGTACAGTAAACCCGGCTCTCTGGAGCTCTGAGCGCTCAGGGTGTCGAAGATCTCGCCCAGCAGGTCCATCTCCTCCGCATCGGCCAGCAGAGAGAAATCCTCCTCCTCCTCCTCCTGTACGTCACTGCTGCCAGAACACTGATCTACAGCATCTGCTGCGCTGCAGGCCGAGACACAGGTGGAGAGGTTGAGGGATGGATGGAAGGATGTATAAATGAATGTATAGATGGATGGATGGATGGATGGATGGATGGATGATATGTGGGTTGATGGATGGTTGCATGAGTGTATGGGTGGATGTATGGTTGTATGAATGGATGATGTATGGTAGGATGGATGGATGAATGCATGTATAGATGTATGGTTTTGTGGTTGGATGGATGGATGGATGTATGAATGGATGATTTATGGGTGGTTGATGGATGAATGCATGAATAGATGTATGGTTCTGTGGATGAATGGATGGATGGTTGTATTAATGGATGATTTATGGGTGGATGGATGGATGAATGCATGTATAGATGTATGGTTCGATGGATGGATGAATGTATAGATGTATGGGTGGGTGATGGATGGTTGTATAGATGAATGGGTGATCTATGGGTTGGTGGACTTATAGATGTATGGGTGGATGGATGGATGGATAATGTATGCGTGGGTGGGTGGATGGATGATGCATGGGTGTATTTATATGCTTAATCTATGGGTGGATGGATGAATGAATGTATGGGTAGATGAATAGATGATCTATGGCTGGGTGGATGGATGATGTATGGGTGGATGAATGAATGAGTGTATAGATGTATGGGTGTATTTATATGGTTAATCTATGGGTGGATGAATGAATGAATGTATAGTGGTATGGATGGATGAATAAATGTATGGGTAGATAAATAGATGATCTATGGGTGGGTGGGTGTATAGATGAATAAATTTTATATAGGTGGGTGGATTGATGAATGGTTGTATGGATGAATGATGTGTAGGTAGGTGAATTTATAGCTGGATGGATGAATAAATGAACCGCTGGAAAGATGAATGGATGGACATATATATATATATATATTATAGATGAGTGGAGGTGTAGATGTATGATAATTGAATGTATAGATGGATGTATGGATGAAAGGGAATGGATGGACTGATAAAAATATTAGTGGGTGGGTAGACAGATAGACAGATATATAGATGGATGGATGGATCTTCTCACCTGTCCTCATAGGTGGTGTTGTTAACTGGTGTCTTTTGCTCTTTTTGCCGATGGTGTTTCTGTGCAGGCCGTCGAGGACGAGACTGGAAGAAAAGCAGGAGTCCAGCACAGTGTGTTTATTTGCTGAACACTACGCTAGGAAGTGTTCACACACGCTTCCTGTTTAAGTTTCATTCAGGTTTTAAATCTATTATTTTGATCTGTTAACTGTTATTAAATCCCTCCACATATTTCAAGCTTTGACAGTATGCTGTTTTTACAGTCATGACGATGAGCAATTTCGAATTTTATTTAAGATTTGAGAGAGAAAAGTCAAAGTGCTGTGCTTTTCCTCACCACTAGAAGGCGCCAAACTGCAGGACTTACTCATGAAGCGTTATAATTTAGTCACTGACTATGAAGCAGATCTGAGGGCAGTTTTTGGGTAGTTTGCCAGGCGTCACTCACCTTGCCAAAGTGCTGTGTGATTGGCAGACGGTTCTGAAGGCAGTCTGATTGGATGAGGCGGTACGTGTGCGGTTCACACACAGACCCGCCCCTCTGCAGCGTACAGGCCTCTGGCTGATCCTGAGAGGAAAATACAATTTCAATTCATTTTGTATTTCTTTAGCGCTCTTTATAATGCAGATTTTGTCAAAGCAGATGAACATAGATGAAGAAAAGAGAGTTCAAAAGATAATATTTCAGACTGTAGAACATTCCAGCAATTCAGGCAGGGATGAGATTAATACTACTAATAATAATTATTCCTTACATTTATATAGCACTTTACACAAAGGGGGGGGGGGGGGGGGTTGGGGGATCTCCTCATCCACCACCAGTGTGCAGCATCCACCTATATTATGATATGCTGGATGGTTAGGAGGCCATGATGGACAGAGGCCAGTGGGCAGATTTGGCCAGGATGCCGGGGTTAAACCCCTACTCTTTTTTAAAGGACATCCTGGGATTTTTAACGACCACAGAGAGTCAGGACCTCGATTTAATGTCTCATTCAAAAGACGGCACTCACTGAGCAGTATAGAGTCCCCGTCACTATACTGGGGCATTAGGACCCACACAGACCACAGGTTGAGCGCTCCCTGCTGGCCTCATTAACACCACTTCCGGCAGCAACCCAGCTGTCCCATGTGGTCTCCCATCCAGGTACTGGCCAGGATCAGCCCTGCTTTGCTTCAGAGGGCGACCAAGAGAGTTGCAGAGAGCTAGCTGCCGGCAATTAGTGTATAATGCTGCTGTAGTTTTAGTTAAATTGAAACAACTTTAATTTAGTAATTAATTAAATTAAAACACTTTATCAGCAACCTACAAAGGCTTTAAGAATCTTGTCTTCAGACAGAGGCTCACAAACAACACTACAAATACAATAAATACAAATATACCAGCGCAAACACATTCAGAAATACACATTTATTTAAAAAAACTACACAATAAGATGTCATTTTCCTCCTATGTGTAAAGCATTTATTGGTCATACATGTTCAACATTTACTAACGCATTATTAAAATCCAATTTCATGCTTGGTGACTAGTTAAAGAATCATGAGTTAACATAAACTAACAATGAACGACTGTATATCATTAAGTAACGTTTACTAACATAAACAAATTCTGTAATAAATGTATAGTTTACTGTTTGATCATGTTAGTGATCACGTAATAGGCATTAACCTATTACCTATTAAAAAAAACAATAGCAGTGGGAATAAATGTCTTTTTGTATTAGGCCTTTTTCTCTAAGAGTACTTTATATCTTTATATATGTACTTTATATCGTCTGTCAGATGGAATTAACTGCAAAGAACCACGAAGAGTCTTTCTCAATAACGGAGGCTTTTCTTTTCATCGCAGCAGTAAATGAATCAGTGTGAGGTGTGTAATGTTCATCTCCTCAGATATACACATTTGCAGACACACAGGTTAATCCTGCGCTCCTCTTTATTTCCGTTTTCCCATTCTCCACACATCTCCTCTTCCTGTCCTCTAGCTCCCTCTGCTGGTCACTACACTACAAGGTGTTTTTCTCTCACCAATCATTTTACTTTGAATGAATTAACTAAGTGTATTTTTTCTCTTAACAGTGAGGGAGTTACACCAGGCCACAATATTAAACGTATAATAGCAGTTTAGATCTGTTAATTCAGATCAGTGTAATGCAAATGAACACAAACGCTGAACACAAACTCACAAAGAGGAAACGGTTATAATATAATGACTCACCTTTGAGGACAGCAGGTTTTTCAGCCCAAATTTGCTGTGATATTTAGTCTGAATGAGATATGAACAGAGTTATGTCATGCAGGATCTATCCATCCTTCCATCCATCAGTCTATCTAACTATCCGTCCGTCTGTTTGTCCATCCATCCATCCATCCATCCACTAGTCTGTCTGTCTGTCTATCTATCTATCTATCTCTCTGTCTGTCCCTCCATCCATCTGTCAGTCTGTCTATCTGTACATCCATCCGTCCGTCCGTCTGTCTATCTGTCTGTCTGTCTGTCTGTCTGTCCCTCCATCCATCTAACTGTCAGTCTGTCTATCTATCTGTACATCCATCCATCCATCTATCCATCTATCTATCTATCCATCCATCCATCCATCTATCTATTTGTCTGTTTATCTATTTGTCTGTCTGTCTGTCTGTCCGTATGTCCATCCATCCATCCGTCCGTCCGTCCGTCCGTCTATCTATCCGTCTATCTATCCGTCTATCTATCTATCTATCTATCTATCTATCTATCTATCTATCTATCTATCTATCTATCTATCTATCTATCTATCTATCTATCTATCTATCTATCTATCTATCTATCTATCTCTGTCTCTCTGTCTGTCTGTCTGTCCATCCGTCCGTCTATCTGTCTGTCTGTCCATCCCTCCATCCATTCATCTAACTGTCCGTCTGTCTATCTATCTGTATATTTATCCATCCGTCCATCCATCCATCCATCTGTCTGTCTGTCTATCTCTATCTGTCAGTCCATCCATCCATCCATCTATTTCTCTTCATTATTTTAGAATCATGTGAATCAATACCGGAGTAATGATACTGAAAGTTCAGTTCTACATAACAGGATTAAATTACATTTGACAACAAGTTTACTTGGAAACCAGATACTGTAAATGGTAAAAATATTTACAATTTTACACTGCATTGTGATCAGATAAATACAGCCTTAAAAACCCCGAAAATGAATGTACAAATACTCACTGCTTTGTTAGCTGTAGACTTCCAGGTCACAATCAGAGCTCCTCCGCCTTTCTGTGGTTAAAAATAAAATAAAAAAGAAACCATTAAAAAATGCATCTTAAAGCCAGCATTGTGTTAAAACACCAGTCAATCAAACCACAGAGTATGCTCTAATTTTATATACATAAGGGACACTGCAAATGAGTCGAAATATCTTCAAATTCCTAAATCAAGAAGCATTAACATATGGTCTCATTTTTAGATATAATATGTCAAAATAAGTTAATAATAATCCAATATTTGTTTTTCCTATTATGCAATTTAATGGTTACAGCTATTGAACATTTTTTAAATATTTTCTTTAGTGTTAAACAGAAGAAAGAAACTCTTATAGATTTGGAAACACTTGATAAATAATCAGCAAATTTTCATTTTTGGGTGAACTGTCCCCTTAAATGTCGTAAAAATGATAAAAATCTCTCTATTAAACATCACTTGGGAAATATTTGACTAAAATATTAAATATTTCACAGGAGGATTTTAATAATAGTGTCTTCAACTGTACACACGCTGCAGATTTACTCACGCATCTTGATTACAGTACAAACATACCTTTAAATTTCCCACCCACTGCCGACACAGTTTAGCTCCACCTGAGAGAAACACAAGCAGATGAGAGGTTAAACTGAATGAAAGTGCAAAAGATAAAAGAAATGTGAATGTAAATGTGCACCTGATGAAGCTCCGCACTGAAGCAGCTCTTCCTCAAACACGTCGCTCGGCTCTTTGCCCTCGTTCAGCATTTCCAGACGCCCGTCGATAAACTGAAGGACATTCAAGTACATTTATAAACGTCTCTCATAGGCGTGGGGTGATAAGCACAAACAATTCACTAATAAACTAACAGCCAAGCACCCTAAACAGTGCAGTGGATTACTTTATATCCGCAGAAAAGTAATATCCAAATAGGTTGTGATTTTGAAACTAATAAAGGCAGCAGAATTTGTGTTTACTTCTACAAAATATTATAAATATTCTAATCTCTCCCCCATCACTGTAACACTTTGCTTAAAGGGGTGTTTATAAGACTGTCATGAAACCTTTATAATCATGACCTGACACATCTCGCATGTGGATGTTTTATGCATGCTTATGTAACGGAGGCCAGCTAGTGTGTGCTGTGCAGGTAAACCTCACTCCTCTGACCTCTAAAGGTGCTCTAGCGACAGCCGCTAGAAGCTATGGTCTTTAGCCTCCTTGTTAGAGCAACCGACTCCCATGCGGAAGGTCACCGGATCGATCCCAGCTCGGAGCGGGTTGGGTGGCGCAGGATCGGCGGGGTTACATTGGTGCCATGACCCGGATGGGAGTGAGGTTTAGGGGGTTGAGTGTAATGGAGGCCAGCTAGTAAGTGCTGTGCAGGTAAACCCCACTCCTCTGACCTCTAAAGGTGCTCTAGCGACAGTCGCTAGAAGCCATGGTCTTTAGCCTCCTTGTTAGAGCAACCGACTCCCATGCGGAAGGTCGCCAGATCGATCCCAGCTCGGAGCGGGTTGGGTGGCGTAGGATCGGCGGGGTTACACTTATAACAACTGTCATACTGTCAGTTAGACGTGTTAAATGCAAAGATGACATTGTTTGTTATGACAACTTGACATAAACAAATACTTCACAACCTGCTTTTGTCCTTTTCATGACAACTCGACATCACCAAGACAACAGAACTCATCATAAATCTGTCACAATAGTGAGTGATGTTGTGTTTTACCTCTTTGAAACACTGCAGATGGACGGCGCTCTCCAGAAACTCCCGCATGCTTGGAGATTTATGATTGAGAAACAGCTCAGTACAGAACACCACGGGCCCATCCTTTAGACAGAGGGAACTGCTTTAGCTGTGTGT
>NC_141021.1:58947500-59092500 GCF_052040795.2 Danio rerio
AATCTATGATAATGTAAAGCACTCTCGTGGCTATTTTTAAAATGTTTTATAAATAAAATGAACATGAAACTATTTGCAGAGTACCTTATATTTAAAAACCTATTTGGTTATCAACATCACCAACAAAATATTTTCATGTTCTGCAAGAAATCCACGTCAGCTTGAAGAACACGGTGTTAAGGGGATCCTGTTAATGCTGACAAAACTGAGCAAAAACAGACACTGTGTCTAAAATACATCAGAATATTAACTTATTACTTCCTGAGCTGCTGAGTGAAATCATGATCTCATGTGATACTCAATTTGCTGCTCGTGTGGTGTTGCTTAAATCATTTGAAACAAAAAAACAAACAAAAACTCACACAGGACAAAAATCATCACTGTATAAAATGTAATATGAGTAGAGCCAGACGGAACGTTTTTTGCAATTTCTGCTGAGAATTTTGGTAACAGTATTTTGGAATTATTTTGGTAGTATCATCACTAAAACCTTGATATGTAAAATAAAAAATAATATTGTTTTAACTTTTATTTAATGTTTAAAATGCAAATCCAATTAGATTTGCTTTATTTGGTAAATAAAGCAAGTTTGTCATATAATGTACAGTTGAGATCAGAATTATTCGCCCCCCTTTAAATTTTAGTTTTTTTAATATTTCCCAAATTATTTATAACAGAGCAAGGAAATTTTCACAATATGTCTGATAATATTTTTTCTTCTGGAGAAAGTCTTATTTACTTTATTTTGGCTAGAATAAAAGCAGTTATTAATTTTTTAAACACCAATTTAAGGACAAAATTATTAGCCCCTTTAAGGAGTTTTTTTCTGACTGTCTACAGAACAAACCATCATTATACAATAACTTGCCTAATTACCCTAACCTGCCTAGTTAACCTAATTAACCGAGTTAAGCCTTTAAATGTCACTGTTTATAGAAGTGTCTTGAAAAATATCTAGAAACATTTTTATTTACTGTCATCTCAGCAAAGATAAAATAAACCAGTTATTAGAAAACATTACTATATAATTACTATATAATATAATATTACTGAAATTAATAAAAAAAACTGAATGAATATGAAATTTACACACATTTACTCAAGTAAATAAACAGAATTTATGATGGGCTAAAAATCGCACGCAGATTCCAGGTTATTTTCATATAAACTTACATTTTAATATTTAATTTAAGTTAAAGAGGTCATACATTTTGTATTGCTCTCTGAAATCAACTTATATTGTAATTAAGATTTTTTTCAGAAATAACTATTTTCTGCGCACTTTTTGAGCTTCTTCAGAATAGTTGAGTGGGCGTGGCTAATAGTAACCTCAGAGGTAGACGCCCACTGCTCTGATTGGCTGACAATTTTGCATATACACAAGTCTAAACTGGTAGTGAACTACAGTAGAAGTGGGCATTGATCTTTGGTGGAGGCGAAGCTTATCCATCTATTACATCATAGAGTAGAACATTCCAGAACCTGTGGTTTATTCAGGCTCCCTTCGATATAAGCTGATTTTAGAGGAACCATGAAGTGTCGAGTTCTGCAACTTACAGGATGTTTTTATAGCACTATAAGCTCTTATTTGCCAAAAAATTAAGGGAATTTTGGTAATTTTGGGAATTTCATGACCCCTTTAATGTGTTAAATCAACAGTATTAATTGAGAATAATTGTGTGTTGTGTGTGTCTGATACCTCAGTATACAAAGGCAGGTCTGCGAGCTAGACGTGAGTCTGCAGAAACCGAATCGCTGGCATCCTTCCAGATCCGTCAGGACGAATGTGAAGTGCTGCACCGCCACACTGTCCTTCACCCTGTGCATCGGGTTGACACATAAGGCAAACACACTTGAGCAGGCATTACCATATGCAATAATTTGAATAATAATTAACAAAGAATAAATGATTTTCACCTCTCTATGTCATAAGGGAAGCAGAAGCGAGGCAACGACTTCCGAGACTCCTGCACACAAAACCATCAGACATCATTTACACTCAATATCTGCACTCATCAACAAATGAGTATGGGGGTATGGTGACGGGTTGGTCTAGGTGAGGGGGGGCTGGGTGCCTCCATGCTGCCCTGGCAAGATTCCGCCTAAATCCGCCACTGTGGTGTTATGATTCTATTGTAGCTATAGTAGCACAGTAACTATAGTTATTAATTGGCTGTGGTGATTATATAGTTGCTATGGTAATACAGCAACTATAGTAATTAATCTGTTGTCGTGATTCTATAATCGCTATGGTAACACAACGACTATAGTAATTAATCAGTTGTGGTGATTCTATTGTAGCTATGGTAACACAGCAACTATAGTAATTGATCTGTTGTGGTGATCCTACAGTTGCTATGGTAACAGCAACTATAGTAATCGATCTGTTGTGGTGATTTTATAGTCGCTATGGTAACAACAACAGCTATAGTAATCGATATGTTGTGGTGATTTTATAGTCGCTATGGTAACAACAACTATAGTAATCGATCTGTTGTGGTGATATCATAGTCGCTATGGAACACAACAACTATTATAATTGATCTTTAGTGGTGATTTTATAGTCGCTATGGTAACACAACAACTATAGAAATCGATCTGTTGCGATGATTTTATAGTTGCTATAGTAACAACAACTAAACAACTATAGTAATCAATATGTTTTAGTGATTCTATAGTAGCTATGGTAACACAGCCACAATAGTAATCGATCTGTTGTGGTGTTTTTTGAACAAATTTTCTGAACTATTTTTGAAAAAAGTATTTTTTATTACTTATGTTAAATAATAGTATAATAATGCTGTTTTTACCGTGTTTTTATTTATTTCATATCTTATTTATTATAAAGTTTGTTAATTAACATAACTTTGCTACTACCATTATGACAAACGGTAGCAGGATTTATTTATTTAGGTCTTGATTTATTCATGCAATTCCTTCTTAAAACTTAGCTGATACATTATTAGTGAGAAGTGGCTTGACTAAAATACTAATAAAAATATATAAAATTAAAATATTATATAAAATTAAATCGTATAAATATATTAAAATATCATGTCATTTACATTAATTAAAATCAATTCATTTCAAAAGATTAAGGACTGCAGTGATCCTCGAGTACTAACCTCATCATTAAAGTCTTCAGGGAACTGAAACAGCACATCAGGATCTACTCAAATAGACAGAAAACACACACACACACACACACACACACACACACACACACGGGTCAGTCACATCATTTCTCAAGCAGAGGATGTGGTTAGGTTTTAGTTCTCCACAATGCTAACCAGTGATGTTCTGACAGATACTCCAGCTCTAGAGCCGGTTTTACCCTCTCTCTTTACATGAGCAGTGTTTCCTTTCTCCACCCTGTTAGCAGATCACTGCATAACTAACTAGTTCCCCTGCCTTTCTCATTCTGATGAGGCTCTATTGGCCCTGCTGCCATTTCGTTTTTCTGGTTCAGTCATGTGACAGGAAGAGACATTCTTAGAACAGGCATATGTGTGTGTGTGTGTGTGTGTGTGCATATGATATAGTTTTAGATAGTGTGTATGGTGTGTGTGAGTGTGTGCGTGTATGTGTTTGTTTATGTTATTAGTTTAGTGTGTGTTTGTGTGTTAGTGCAGGGATTAATCACGTCCAAATTAAAAGTGTAATTTAACATAATATTAATATTTACATATGTGTGTGTGTACTGTGTGTATTTATTTATTTTTAGATAAGAAATATGTATGCAAATGAAACAACAAATATATAGTTAAATATCTTTGCAAAAAAAAAGTTTTGTATAGTTCTGTTTTTATATGCATGTGTGTGTGTGTGTGCGCGCGCATTACATATAGATAATAAATATACACACTCATGTCTCATGTCAAAACAAACATTTGCATGCAATTAATCTTTGCCCAGCACTATATATATATATATATATATATATATATATATATATATATATATATATATATATATATATCTGATTGGCTGATAGCCGTGCGATATTCTGCAATATCAGAACTCCTACAGCCTCTTTACCCTTTGTGTATTACTCCGCCCTTATGATTTGACTGCGGAAGAAAGTAGTTCCTCATACAATATGATTTTGAGACTCTCCATGTTTGATTTTGTTTTTATATACACAATTATGCAGTCAAACTGTTGTATAAACGCAATATCACACTCGTAGCAGTGCAATATGGCTGTATATACATATGCCGATATACAGCGATATCGCACTGCTCCTCGTGTGATATTGCTTATATATATATATATATATATATATATATATATATATATATATATATATATATATATATATATATATATACACACGTACATACACACACACACACACACACACACACACACACAAACACACACACATATACAACAGTTCTGTTTGGTTCTCGAATCTGATTGGCTGACTCTGCAATAACAGTACTCATACAGCCTCTTCCCCCTTGTGTATTACTCCGCCCACATAAAGTGACAGCAGATCAATAAACTCATTGCAGTTTGACAAATATTGCAGCTGTTGGAAAACATAATGAACTTTTAATGCTTTTTTTGTCCAGAATGTAGTTGTTTAGATTGAAATTATGCAGTTTATTTACAAGGAAAGTGCCTGTTTTAAATATTCATAATTTCTGAGAGACAGCAAGTCGCTGGCCATCAGCCTGTCATACTGGGCACAGCAAAGACGGTTGATGTTCCACCACAAAATAAGCCCTTATTAGATAAAAGAGACAAAACTCAGTGTGATTTCAAGCTACAGCTGATCAAATCATTATTAAACAGGTAAGTGACATTCTAAGTCGATCTCTCGCTCTTGTATGTTGTAGTGCTGTATTTATACCATAGTAATCTGCTAGTGTTTACTTTGCTTTGGCTTTTCTGGGGTTAATTATCCCGATTGTAACAGAGAATTACTGGGAGATATCTCAGTAGACTGATGGCATTTCATGCAGTTCAGCCTTATAATCTTATAATGTCAGCAAAATCAGCTGTTTTGTCTTCACTTTAGGCATTACGCTAGAGAATCATTCAAACACTAGCTCTAAAGTGACATTTGTGAATGAGCAGCGGTTTCTGCTGTTCTGACATCAGCTGCAGATGTGAATGAATGGCGGAAGAAAGTAGTTCCTCTTGCAAATGTTTTTTCAGACTCTCTGTGTTTGATTGAATTGTTTGAGGCTGTCGAACTGTTGTATAAACGCAATATCACACTCGTAGCAGTATATGGCTTATATATATATATATATATATATATATATATATATATATATATATATATATATATATATATATATATGTGTGTGTGTTTGTGTGTGTGTGTGTTTTTGATATCATTTTAGATTGTATGTTTGGTATGTGTTTGTACAGTATATATGTTTGCATGTGGAGTCCCTGTGTTAGTGTCATGATATCAGTTTATTTATTGTGTACAAATAAGTGTGTGTGTATGTGTGTATCCCTGTGTGTGTCTGTTTTTGACATGGGTATGACACAGGAAATACAACACAAGGAACTTGTCTTGATAATAATGCCAATGTGCCCATTTAAAGGCACATTAATCATACAGAAATATATTTTTATAGTAAAAAAATCTTCCTGACAAAAAATGTTGCAGTTTCCTTTGAGGGTTGGATGATAAATAATACAGTTATAAAAGTACGGCATAAAAACACACAATTCCCAAAAACAAACCAGTGTGTGTGTGGTACCCACCTTTATCTCTGGCGATTGGACACGAGGCTTGAAAGAACCAGTAGAACGTTTTGTCAGGGTTTTTCCTGTGAACAACAACAAGTCAAGTCAATCGGTCATCATAACAACACCTTCCGCAGATAAACATCAGATGTGGAGCGTAAACAGAGTTACATGTGAAGAAGCGCTCTGAATCATGTTCTGTTCATCATAGTATCTAAATACAGCAGTTGGAGCAGGATGTGGTCGGCTAATTTAGCAGAAACACATCGACAGACTTCTGACTGAAAGGTTTCCACTTTTAAAATCGGCCATCTCCACGTCTAAATGAGGCCCATGCAAATGCAACGGCCCTAACAGCACACTTTGTGGCATGAACAATCAGATAAACGTGATTTATAGACAGAACATCTAGAAGATTTGATTTAGAATGCTCAAGTTTATTGTAAGGGTTTTTTTTTATCTTGCAATGCTCTTAACCCTGGACTATCGTCATTATAAACCCAGCCTTTAACCCTAGGTAAAGATGCATTCACTCTTGTAATTTGGAAACACTGTCGTTAATGAAAATCTCTTGTTATAAATCTTTTTCCTGAATGTTTTTTCAGCTATAAAGGTAAAAATGAAACTGAAATTGACTCTTATTTTCAACTTGACTTTTTTTGTTTGTACATCAAACATTGAAACGCTCATTTAAATACATCGAGCTCTGTTTCTGTCCAAGGCATATTAATATACGTCATGTGATTGGCTGTTGATTGCTTAGCATCAGGCTGTAACATTCTGACACCATTTCTCCGTAATGGGATGTGTGGCAGCAGTCTTAAGAGAGAACACCAGACTTCCCTCTCCCCAGACACTTCCTCCAGCTCCTCCAGGGGGATCCTGACATATCCCCAGGCCAGCTGAGAGACATAGTCCCTCTAGAGTGTCCTGGGTTTTCCCCGAGGCCTCCTCCTGGTGACTATCTAATTTAGTCAGCAATATTTAAAAATTACTAGAAAATGTTGCTTTGAATGTAATTAATTAATGCAGTATAATTTATAACATTTAATAATGACCTTATAACAGTAAAAACGTGAACAATCCCATTTATAACACAACAGAGTTCAATGCGGAAGACACTAGTCGAGCTGCTCCTGCCTTTACCTTGATTTGCTCACAGATATTTTACATTAAGATAGCACGTTCGCCTCACAAAAAGAAGGTCACTGGTTCGAGTCTCAGCTGGGACAGTTGGCATTTCTGTGTGATTTCTGAGTTTGCATGTTCTCCCTGTGTTTGCGTGGGTTTCCCTCACAAGTCCAAAGACATGTAGTATAGGTGAATTGAGTATGCTAAAGTTGTCCATAATGTATGAGTGTGTATAAATGTTTCCCAGTGATGAGTTGAAGCTTGAAGGGCATCTGCTGTGTAAAACATATGCTGGATAAGTTGGCGGTTCATTCTGCTGTGGCGACCTCAGATTAATAAAGGGATTAAGCTAAAAGGAAAATGAATGAATGAATGAATGGATTTGAGTTTGTAGCTTAGCAATTAAACAAAGAAACAAAAGGTTACGTTAAATTCAAAATGGCGATCTCTGTTAAAGGCATTCACCTCAACCACCTCCCCATCATTCTCCTTTTCATTTCAGATGGGATGGCAGGCCAAATCACAGGTATAATAACAATAGCAATAAACAATAACAATAAACAATAACAAGGTTACCACAGGCCAACTTTGGGCATCTCTGGTCTAGACGATATACAGATGAAGATACATAATTAGCATCTGTACAACAATAATTAATTATTCCATAAAAATATTTAGTGATCCATATTTCAAATTTCTGTTCAGAGAGGTCATGTTTTGATCTTTGATTGGTCTCATGCAGTCAAGTGATGTGATTTCAGCAGGTCAGAGTTCACCAAGCTTGAACTTTGCAAAGCAGTGAACTGCGAAACTTGATGCACGATCTTGCGCTTCCAGTCTGACGAATTCGCGTGCGTATGAAGGGAAGTCTATGGATAGAAAAGTACAGTGTAACCGAAGCTTAATGCGATTCTCTATCCCTGTGTGAACTTAATGAGAACTATGAACCAACAGATATAGTTACTATATATATATATATATATATATATATATATATATATATATATATGTAGAACCATGAACGAATAGATAGATTGTGAACCTAACGAGAATTATGAACCAATAGATGACAGTGTTTATAGCAATTCTCTACACCTGTGTGAACTAATAGATGAGAACTATGAGCCAATTGATAATAGTGTTAAATGCGATTCTCCATACATATGTAAAACTAATAAGAACTATGAACCAAAAGATGACAGTGTTCATTGTATTTCTCTACATCTGTGTGAACCAATAGATGAGAACTATGAACTAGATGACAGTGTTTTATGCAATTCCTACATCTGTGTGAACCTAACGAGAACTATGAACCAATACATGACAGTGTTTAATGCAATTCTCTACACTTGTGTGAACCAATAGATGACAACTATGAACCAATAGATAATAGTGTTAAATGTGATTCCCTACAACTGTGTGAAAAAATAGATGAGAACTATGAACTAGATGACAGTGTTTAATGCAATTCCAACATCTGTGTGAACCTAACGAGAACTATGAACCAATAGATGACAGCTTTTAAAGCAATTCTCTACACTTGTGTGAACCAATAGATGATAATATGATAACTAAAGAGAACTATGAACCAATAGACGATAGTGTTAAATGCAATTCTCCATACATATGTGAAACTAATGAGAACTATGAACCAAAAGATGAGCGTTTAATGTCATTCTCTACACTGTGTGAAATTAACGAGAACTATGAACCAATAGATGATAGCATTTAATGCAGTTCTCTACACCTGTGTAAACCATTAGATAAGAACTATGAACCAATAGATGATAACATGATAATTATAGAGAACTAAGAACTAATAGATGGTAGTGTTAAATGCGATTCTCCATACATATGTTAAACTAATGAGAACTATGAACCAAAAGAGGACAGTGTGCAATTATTTACACCTGTGTGAACTTAACGAGAACTATTAACTAATAGATGAGAACCACTAAACATCACCAAAACACCAATTGACCCAAAGACACAGTGACTTCAGAAATGAAGTAAAATGAAGGGCATCCTGCAGCATTTCCTGATGTAATATAGTAAAATCGTGATCAGTGACACTATATAGTGGCTTTTGAGGCCTCTCTTCATTTTCGCACCCGACAGGTGATGCTTCTTACATCAACTTCTGCTCTTCGGTCTAAAAAAGCAGATCTGACCCAAAACTCTCTACCAGAAAGCAATTTGACACTTTCCAAAAGTCGCTGCATGATTTAATGCACTGAACTGTGACATGATAGAAAGTCTCACATCCGTGAACAACAGAGTGAGGAAGAGGAAGTAAGCAGGAGACCACAATCTGAGCAAACAGACAGAAATATAGAGACAAACTGAAGATAATCTTACTTTATTCTGGAGCCCATGGTGCACCTGTGTGTTGGGGCCCATCCGGGGGTCTTCAGGGCATCAGCAGACCAAAGGCATTAAATCCTTTACCAACATGCATCGACACACACACTTCTGCACACACACATCCACACATCAAACAGCCAAATCCGCCGACTAGCACACGACTGAAGACGGCACTTCCTGATATATATATGTATGTGTGTGTGTGTGTGTGTGTGTATGTGTGTGTGACCTACATGACATTTACTGATGCTGACTTAATATTTTTAACTAGATATCTTCATTTGTTTTTAATGTATATCACATATATTATGTATTACCCTTTATTTCTATAATATTTTATGACCTTAACGTGCATTTCCATTCCCTTTCACCTAGTGATTGATGAAAACATAAACATATGAAAGAGGAAACAGGATTATATTATGTTTAATGAGTCGTTGTTTCTCTCTCTAAGTCTATCACTGGCCAGCAAACAGGTATGGCAGACAAATCCTCTATTTACATAGACACACAGTCTCTTTTAAAACACAAACACACACCATTCTGACAGCTCCTTTAAATAGCATCGTCATTATACGATATTCAGGTTTTTGGTACCCGTTGTTTTATGAAAATGGTTCCCTCTAGTGTTCATTGGTGGAGCAGCATGACATTTACGTTTTTAACAGTGAAAATCAAGACTAAAGTTTAATATTTAACGGATAAAATATTCCAGAGAACATGATTTTATTAAAGTTTTAACAAAATTTTGTAGTAAAAACTGAGATAATTTTTAATAATGTTTTCTTCTGAAAAGATCAGACTCTGAGATGCCCTAACTAGGGCACGCGGGCCTAAGTAAGCCCTTAATATCATTTGATTTGGCCCGCCAGAGGGAAAATGATTTTGGAGAATGACTAACAGAGATTCTCATTTATATAGTAATGTAATCTTTTGTTTGTTTGCTTGTTTTATTGTTGAGCTAAAAAAAAAAAAAAAAAAAAAACATCTGAAATTAAGTGTTTCAATTAAAGGTTGTAAAGGATAGAATTTTTTAAGAAAGTACACAGTCACTCAACGAGCAGGGAACAAAGCAGAAGACATCAGTGTGCAAATGAATGAAAGGCAGGTTCAGCATGACTATATTCGGCATTGAACCCCATTGTTTTACAAATTGATTTTTTAATGGTTTTATTGTAATAAGTTTGTTAAAATAATATGCACTACCGGTCAAAGGTTTTGGGATTTTTAAATGTTTTAAGATAAGCTTTACCTGCTGCTCACCAAGGCTGCATTTATTTTTATCAAAAATACAGTACACATTGTAAAATGTTATCGCACTATAAAAAAAAGTAGTTTAGAATTTAATTAAATATTATATTCCAAAGATTTTCAGCTTCATTACACCAGTCTTCGGTCACATGATCCTTAAGACATCACTTTAATATCAATTATTATTGTTGTTATTACATTATTATTATTAAAAGCAATAATGACAGGAGTAATTTCATTTGAAACTTTATTTTATAAGAAAGCAGTTATTTAAAATTGTAATAAACATTTAAGTTTCACAATTTTCTTTTACATTGAATAAATGCCGCCTTGATGAACAGAATAATTTTCTTAAAAACAAAACATGAGAAAAAAAAAATGACCCTAAACTTTTGACCGGTGGTGTAGGCTACATTTTCAAAAACAAATTAGTATGAAGTATATGTAAAATATTAGTATATAATAAAGCATTAGTAAATGCGATTGAAGTATGTTTTTGCTATTAATTTATAAATATTGGGAAATAAATTAGGAAATTACCCATGGCAACTTCCTACAGTTTGCTTGCTATATTTAATTTCGGCCCACAGCTCTAAATCAACCTTGGATTTTGGCCCTTCATAAGAAAAAGTTTGGCCACCCCTGACCAAGATGAAAAGATAATATAGTATTTTATAGTGAATATTTAATGAACGCTACATCAAACCTCATGCAGCATTACAGTGAAATGATAAACTAGCCTATGCCTATGATGAAGTTCATAAATGGCGCAATTTGGAGTCCAACACGTCTCAAATTAACTCAGTTTTATAGTAGGCTATTAATAATTTGCTTTCATGTAAGTTTCCTTTAGTAATATAGCACATATTCTAAAACATTACTTGGCCTACATCTTACCTTGCTTTCTTTGACAGTAAAACTGAAGCTTCTCACACTCCTCCTCGGTGGTAGTCTAAATCCAGCCTTTCTTTAATTCAATCTTTAAAAATTCAATTTGTAAACTATTTTGTATATAACATTTATATACTACTTATAGATATATACACTAGATGTCGCCTGGCCTATTGTTGTCTATTGGAAGGAATGCGTCAATAGCGCCGCCATCTTGCTACAGGGTAGCGCTCCTGTGAAATGAATGCGGGACCAAGGTACAGTGGAGGACTGTGGCCATCCAAAGCCAGAGATATACACATATATCTATGATCGGGAGTTTTCCTGGATGTTAGTATGTAATTTTTTTTTTAATTACGAAAATTATAATTTTACATTTTCTACATTGATGGATCAGTGACCGCACGAGGATTCCTGACAAAAAGCTTGCGTTTGTGTGTAGAAATGTACTATTCACCCTCCCTGTTAAATTTAATATAATCCGTGTCCTGAAACACAGCTCCTCTCCTGCTTTCACTGCTCATACTGACGGAGGGAGCGATTCGTTTGTGAATGAATCTCCTTTATGAACGACTCCTTCACTAGCCAACAATAATACAAGTTTCTGGCAGCGCAGCATCTCGTTGTCATATTTCTTTTGCATTGTTTGCTGATTTTATTCAACAAAACTAGCATAAGCCGAGTGTTTAGTGCGAGTTGGAGCTGCTTTGCCGTATGGTGAATGCAGTAAGTGACTGTATTATTATCGATAACGTTACCTGTATAGCACAAAGTTCAGAACATATAAAAACAGAAAAAAACTTAATATTACCTATGAAATGTTCAGCCTTTGTGCTTTGTTTTCTTTGTTTGCTCGTTACTACACCTGTAGACAGAGCTAAAGTCCCGCATCTTCACGTAATAACACTTGACTAGTGCGGTTGAATGACATTTGTCCTGGGAGCACTGTACCAATGTGGCGGCGCTATTGACGCATGCTGAGGGTCCCTATGCGATATCTAGTGTATATATCTATGTATACTACTTATTTGTTTGATATATACACGTTACGCTATTTTACCTCAGACACTTGACCGTTAAAACGAAAGTGTCAACTGAAGGGCGCTCAGCTTTTAACGATAAATCCCGCCTTTAAATTTTTGAATTAATTTTTGAACATCTCAAACATTTTAAATTTGCATATAATCATGAAAACAACTTTAAACACGTATTAATATCATAACCAAATGGTTATTAAAGTGTGGCTGAAGGAGATACTATATAAAATCCATGTTTTAAGTCCCAGTATTATGGTTCTTCTTTTTCATTCCTTTAAAACCGGATTTAACAAATTTTTAACCATTTTTATTCTTCTTTTTTATTTTCTTATACTTGTATTTTATGTTTATTTTATTCTATACCATTGTGTATGAAATGTGCTATATAAATAAACTTGCATTGCTTTGCCTATAGTAAAATCTAAGTGAAAGGAAGTTCTTTCCCCAGCAGTTAATTATAAGATCTATGTTCTTAAAATCACAACGCGTATATATATTTTTGCTGTTGTATTTATTTATTCAGTAAATACATAGTCATTTTAACACAGTAAGGAATGAGCTAAAAGAAAAAAAATCACACACAAGAGTTTAAATAGACTTTCTCTGTTTAACAGAACTAGACTCGTGTATATAATAATGTAAGCGATGGCGATCACGCAGCCTCCTCTTCGCCCTCCTCCTCGAACTCTCCCTCCTCGGCGGTGGCGTCCTGATACTGCTGGTACTCGGACACCAGGTCGTTCATGTTGCTCTCGGCCTCGGTGAACTCCATCTCATCCATTCCCTCACCGGTATACCAATGCAAGAAGGCCTTGCGGCGAAACATAGCCGTGAACTGCTCTGAAATTCGCTTGAAGAGCTCCTGGATGGCTGTACTGTTTCCAATGAAGGTCGCCGACATTTTGAGCCCGCGAGGTGGAATGTCGCAGACGGCCGTCTTGACGTTATTCGGGATCCACTCCACAAAGTAGCTGCTGTTCTTATTCTGGACGTTCAGCATCTGCTCGTCCACTTCCTTCATGGACATGCGACCGCGGAAAACAGCCGCCACGGTTAGGTAGCGCCCATGGCGTGGATCACAAGCGGCCATCATGTTTTTGGCGTCAAACATCTGCTGGGTGAGCTCCGGGACGGAGAGCACTCGATACTGCTGGCTCCCCCTGCTGGTCAGAGGAGCAAATCCGGGCATGAAGAAGTGCAGGCGTGGGAAGGGCACCATGTTGACGGCTAGTTTGCGGAGATCAGCGTTAAGCTGGCCGGGGAACCTCAGACAGGTGGTGACGCCGCTCATGGTGGCCGAGACGAGATGGTTGAGATCTCCGTATGTAGGTGTGGTGAGTTTGAGCGTGCGGAAGCAGATGTCATAAAGCGCCTCGTTATCAATACAATACGTTTCGTCAGTGTTTTCCACCAGCTGATGGACGGACAGTGTGGCGTTGTAGGGCTCCACAACCGTATCGGACACTTTGGGAGACGGCACCACACTGAAGGTGTTCATGATGCGGTCCGGAAACTCCTCGCGGATCTTACTGATGAGAAGCGTTCCCATGCCAGAGCCCGTTCCTCCACCCAGAGAGTGCGTCAGCTGGAAACCCTGCAGGCAGTCGCAGCTCTCGGCTTCCTTGCGCACCACATCCATCACTGAATCCACCAGCTCAGCCCCCTCCGTGTAATGACCTTTAGCCCAGTTATTACCAGCTCCGCTCTGGCCTACGAGGACGACACAATATCTATTAACCAGTCATGAACATGCTATTCAAAATGGTGAGGATGAAACTGAAATGCATATTTGAAGTGTTTAAAATCTCAGCAGGTTGGATCATTTACTAGTGAGGATGAACTGAAAATGCTCAGGTAACGATTAATGACAGGTACATTTTTTCCTACACGGTCATTCTAATGAATCAGATGTCAGTCGCTTTGTTTCCATCCACCTATTTTTAAAAACATTTTGGAATATTGCATAAAGAATATTTTTGTATTCAAATGTCCAATATATATATATATATATATATATATATATATATATATATATATAAAAATATATATAGTTGAAGTCAGAATTATTAGCCCCCTTTGAAATTTCCTTTCTATTTTACTTTTTTTTTTAAATACTGTTTAACAGAGCAAGGAAATTTTCACAGTATGTCTGATAGTATTTGTACTTATTTTTACTTATTTTTACTTTATACAATACAACTAGGGATGCACAATATATCGGCAGCCATATCGGTATCGGCCGATAAATGCTATTTTTAATGTTACCGTTATCGGTCTGATATCGAAAGTAGGTCGATATCTTTAAGCTTATAGATTATGTCATTGTCAGCCTGATCTCATGAGGAAACGTAAGTATTTTACGTTTCGTCAGTTTAGAGAGTTCAGTCGTGCAAAAATATATGATTTTAAAAAGGAGGCGTGGCACCCAACCCCACCCCTAACTACAAGCGTCATTGGGTAATGAGCAAATCATACAAATTGTATAAATTAGATCGTACGAATTAATACGAGTTAGCCACTAAATCAAACAGTTACGAATTGACGTAAAATCGCGTTGGTCATGGTACAGAAGTGCCTGCCTCTCATTTTGTTATTTAACCTATTATTTTCATGCAAACATCCAGTTGTATGATAATTTGCTATGCAAAGAAAAGGAAATAATATATTTCTGTTATGCTGATTTATCTGAATATAGGTCTATATAACCACCTTGCGATTTAGAAATTAATTTGAGTATGCTATTCTAAGATCTGTTCAACTTTTATGAAGTTTTTTAAATAATGTCTATTGTTCACTGTATAAAAAGATAACATTTCGAAATATTTAGATTTTTATCGGCTAATATATCAGTTATCGGCTTCCAAATCTAAAGTTATCGGTTATCGATATTGGTCCAAAAATCCATATCGGTGCGTCCCTACATACATACATGCCATAAAAAGGCTATACATGCACTCATCAAATTTTTCCTCAAGCTTAGTCTTTGCTAAAAGATATAAAATATGATATAAAATATATCCCAGATGAGTTTTTCTGTCAATTATATCATCGTTTATACATTTTAAATAATAACATTATGCATAACATTATTCAAGGTTTTCAAGGTCACTGGGAGTCTATGATTTGTGGTTGGACTTGGTTGAATTTTCATCTTTAGAAATCACTAGATATTCAATAGATAGTCAACCTAAAAATGGAAATTTGGTCATTGTTTACTAAATCTATGTTGTTCAAAACCTTAATTTGTTTCTTTCTTTCTCATGTAGTACACAGAACATAAATATTTAGGCATGCAAGACAAGACTAGACCCAATTAACTTGACCAGAAGAACAAAAGGTGTATGTGGTACAGTATGTAGAGAGTAAGAAAATATAAGTAACCTTCAGGTTAAATAACTTCACCTCACCATGAATATATCTCTGCACTTATTTCATTTATCTGTACAATTGCACTGCATTCTAGCTAACCAAACAAACATTAATGCATGTCATCAGTTTAAAGCAGTGGTCACCAAACTTGTTCCTGAAGATCCGGTGTCCTGCAGATTTTAGCTCCAACCCTAATCAAACACACCCGAACAAGCTAATCAAGGTCTTACTAGGTATACTTGAAACACCCAGGCAGGTGTGTTGAGGCTAGTTGTAGCCAAACTCTGCAGAAACGCCGGCCCTCCAGGACCGAGATTGGTGACTGCTGGTTTAAAGTATAGTGTGTTTATTTACCAAAAACAAAGTTGTCAGGTCTGAATATCTGTCCAAAAGGACCCGAGCGGACTGAATCCATGGTTCCAGGCTCTAGATCCACAAGGATGGCACGAGGGACATACTTTCCACCTGATAAAGAAACAGAGCACCAGAAAATCCCCTTTACAACTTAAAGACTTCAGATGTTTGTATGAAGATGTAAATAGTGGTGATGTGCCTACCCGAAGCTTCGTTGTAGTAAACGCTGATGCGGTCCAGCTGCAGGTCACTGTCTCCATGGTAGGAGCCGGTGGGGTCAATCCCATGCTCATCGCTGATCACCTCCCAGAACTGACACAAGAGAAACCATCACATTATCGGATGCTGTCCAATAGGAGGTTGTCTCATATTTTAGATTAAGATTGCAGGGTAAATGTTAAAGAAATGTATGCACAATTTTGTAACAGTCAAAATGTTCCTTGCTTTCAATTTATTATTTTCGGAGAAGCAGTCAGTTTATTTAGGAGTTTTCTTTGTCACCTAACTGTTAAGTGAGTTAGCACTGGGACCAAATCACCTCAACAACATTATTCATGCCATAAGATCTCTCAAGTGGTGTATACCATTGTCTACTGGGCCTTGGTCGGATGGATTCCTTCACCCAGATTTGAGCTCAATCAACAACGTGGGCAATATGAAACAATGGGAATCATTGCTTCGCACTCAAATATTCATCAAACGATAAGCTCCCTTGGAGGCACTGACTTCATCTCAAAAAGACTATTAAGGGTGCTTTCACATCTGTAGTTCGCTTCATTTGGTCCGGACCAGGCGCAATAAATGATGCATTGTTGCATTTTCTGCCGTCTTTGGGTCGTTTTCACACCACACTGCTGGCTTTGGTACGAACCAGTTGAAACGAACCAAAATGCAGTCATCTGACAAAATCCACATCTCTCATTGGCCAGATGTTGGTGAACATATTTCCTAAACTGCTTATTGATTGGTCAGAATCACGTGCGGGAAAATGCCAGTGAACTCCTGCAGGTAGACAAAACCTTTTACTCTGGAGGGACGACTGCGCTGACTGATAGTATTCCTGCTTTAGACAAACTATACATTACGAAAATGAAGCGCGGCCGTGGCTGGAAAACAGTGTTTATTTAATGCATCGCTCATCACTTCAGGAGGAGACGTGAATTAATTGAGCTAAACTGCGACATGGTCATCTTGCGGAAATATTACCAACAATCCATCAGGTAATGTTTTCCCCCCTCTCTCTCTCTCTGTTGGTAAAGCGCTGTCAACAAATATTTTTCCTCCATATCCCATAATGCATAGCGCATCGGCCTACGGCAGCTGAATTAGTCCAAAACGTGCAGTGCTTTTTGCGGTTGGGCCTGTTTTAGTACGGATCATATTCTCAACACAAACGAACCGCTCCAGGGTCCTTATATAAGCTTATATTGAATACGCTTATTTGGTCCGCTTTTGGTGCGCACTCGAGTACGATTGCTGCATTCTCGCCAGCCCAAACGAATCGCACCGAAAGGGAAAACGAACTCTAGTGCGATTCAATCGAACTAAATAAGGCAGGTGTGAAAGCACCCCTAAGAAAACAACTTTATAGGTTGTTTTTAGTTTGTTTTTTGTTTTTTTGTTTGAATACAGCACATCAGAATCAGAAAGAGCTTTATTGCCAGGTTTGTTCACACACAGGAATTTGTTTTCTTGATGGAGCGTCTACAGTGCAACAGAATTACAGACAAAAACAGATAATACTAATATTAAAAATAAAAATTAGTAACTATTAATTAATTATTATATTTATAATAAACATATTACATGTGGGTAATATAAATAAAAACCAAGGTATATATTATAATTTGTTTTGTGAAGAGTTTATTTTATTTAGTACGCCGAATTTTGCTGAACCCCTCAGAGCGATACCAAATGTAAAAATGTGTTGCACTTTGCATGTTGGTTAAAAATGATCAAACTCGATAGATTTGTAAATCTCGTCATATTTTGTTGCTGTCGTTACAATAACTAGATTACAATCACCCAAGTTCATCGAGTTCACCCGAAAATGAACATTGACTTTATGAATTTCTTACTTTTCTTGAACATATAAAACTTATATGATTTTTTTTCTAATTGAACATTGATAATAGTCAAAAATACCATGAAAGTTAATGGCTGTTTTTTTTTTTTAAATCCAACATTCTCTCTCTCTCTCTCTCTCTCTCTCTCTCTATCTATATATATATATATATATATATATATATATATATATATATATATATATATATAAAGATGAAGATGTAAATATATCTATATATATATATATATATATATATATATATATATATATATATATATATATATACCTTTGTGTTCAACCGAAGAAAGCAACTCAAACCAGTTTGGAACAACTGATGACGGAGTTTTCCTTTTGGGGTGAACTATCCCTTATATTATGAGGCGACATTTTTATATTGTAACAAAATATGATAGCATTTCATATGATAAATTTCATTCTGTATTCTTTGCATAACTGATTAAGTAGTAGTATTAGTAGTGTTATAGTCAGTGTCACAGAATATACCTGAAGGACAAATGACTGAACTGACTGAAAACTGAAGAAGAAAATGAACACACCCTACGAATAATTTAATGGATCAAATATAATAGAGTTAATTTGAGTTCTATAGCACAAACAATCTAACATAAATATTCTTAACCTAAACATTAATCACTACACATCAAGTCGATTAGCTGGAAATCCATAGCACGACAAAAATGAGCGAGCATCGCCATCACTCGAGCAATGACAAGGGCGTCGCCTTCGCCTGAGAGATGAAAACAAGACACTGCGTGCTAATCATTAAACCTGTCGTCTTTATTTAACATACTAATCATGCAGCATTTTGAATGAAATAGCCTCACATCTCTTTATGACAGCCAGACGTCTATTATTATGACGTAACATGAACTCATTGACCGTGACGCGTTATTTAGAGACCATTAAAACATCGAATACATTAATTTCTAGAAACATCGAGTGCAAAAGTAGGAAACAAGATGCTTTTTTAATGCCATCAAAGCAGACGAAGGTCTGTTTTCGTGTTTATTTTGGCTGATGTACCTTCGCTCCGATCTGATTCCCGCACTGGCCCGCCTGCAGGTGCAATATCTCGCGCATGTTGGCTTCAGATGTCCGGCGACTTCGAAGAAAGCGGTGAAAATACAGTGGAGAACACGGCAAAACCTCTCACACTCTCTCCGCACGACTCCGAGACTAGTGCGCGCTCCCGCGGCAGCCTTGCTCCGTGCGTGCTGCATTGTGACGTCATGGTCTCCATGACAACCGAGCGGATGAGACGGTCCAAAGATCCTTCATCTTCCTCCAGGAGACGCTCTGACATGATCTAGCCCTTCATGCATTTTAAACAACATTAACAGCATTATGGAAAAACTATAAAGTACATATTTTCCCATTATACATTTCACTTCCAGAATAAAACATTTTAAACGTCCAGATGATTTGCTGACCCCTTCATCTTGCAAGATGTCGTTCTTTATTTATTTGAAGGCCAACAAATGCAGGATTTCTCTCCATACAGTGGTGTGCAGTCAGTGGTTTGAACATCCAAACTGGAGTTTCACATAGCCAGGGGGGATTCAGAAGACCCACCCCTGGACAAAAGTCCAGAATTTGTCCCATTTATGAGCTCATTTGTCCTCATTTGTCAATTATGAATAATTTAGGTACAAATGTGTACCTTTAGTACAGCTTTCTGAGTGTAAATAATTCAAATTCAGATGTCCTAAAGGTATTAATATAATAAGTATAATTGTAGTATGGGGCAGCACCATGGCGCAGTGGGTAGCACAATCGCACAATAAGTGAAAATAACCCATCGAAAAAAGGCTTTAAGATCAAGCGGAATCCTGGTGTGACTAGTTAATCAATGCAAACAGTCCAACATCCTGCTGTGCAAGAAAACATCTGACACAATTAAAGTCATCCTACTGTATTGTTTTTAAAAAGAGAAAACATTTGATGAGCAACTTTTATTCCATAAATCTTGGACCATATTCCTGAAAGAAAACATGACCAATAAAAAAAGTGTGAAGCACTTTTACAAGTAAACTTGTGAAGCTCTAATAATAATAATAATAATTGTAATAATAATAAAAATAATAATTTACTGTTGTTGTTGTTGTTGTTATTATTATTATCATCGTTATTGTTATTTATCATTATTATTATTATTATTATTATTATTATTATTATTATTATTATCATCATCGTTATTGTTATTTATCATCATTATTATTATTATTATTTTTATTGTTGTTATTATTTATTATTATTGTCATTATTATCATTATTATTATTGTTATTATTATTATTATTATTATTACCATCATCGTTATTGTTATTTATCATCATTATTATTATTATTATTATTATTATTGCTATTATTTATTATTATTGTTATTATCATTATTATTATTATTGTTGTTTTTTATTATTAATAATATTATTATTGTATTATTATTATTATGATTATTAATAATAATAGTAATAAATAATAACAACAACAACAACAACAATAATAACAATAATAATAATACATATTATTATAAATATTATTATTATTATTATTATTATTTTGTTTCAGTTTTTTATTGTTCAAATAGCCAAATTCTGACTGAGGAACGTTGAATGTGCTGGCCAGTTTGCTATATGCTTAATAAATTACACTTGGCTACGGTTTAATTGAAAACTTTTTTCTAATGATATATGATGGTGTTTTAAAAATAAATATTGGTCATATTTCTTTTATCTAAATATTTAGGAAATATTTTTGGTACACCAAAAAGTGTGGTTATGATGACCATCTGACAAGCTAATCCAGCTAAAAATTGTGTTTAAAATGTCACCTAAACTCAGCATTTAAATCTTCATAATCTCCCCTATTTTGCATTTAAAAAGGTCATATTTTGGTTCCAACAACAGGCTGATATGCGTGCAAGGTCAAATGACACTTTCATTGTTTTATAACAGTGTTTCTCAACTTTAAGTCTTTTGAATAAGGCGACGCAGTGGCGCAGTGAGTAGCACGTTCGCCTCACAGCAAGAAGGTCACTGGTTTGATCTTCGGCTCAGTTGGCGTTTCTGTGTGGAGTTTGCATGTTCTCCCTGCATTGCTGGATAAGTTGGCGGTTCAATTCGGTGTGGCGACCCCAGATTAATAAAGGGACTAAGCTGACAAGAAAATGAATGAAGTCTTTTGAATATGTTAAGCTGCTGTGATCAACCCACTGAAACGTTTTTAGTAAATATTACATTACTGAAAGATCTGCAGTTTATTTAGTATTTTTATAGGTATATTTTATTTTTTAAAAGTAACTGCAAAGTAATAATCTGATTACTTTTTACATTATGTAATTAGTAATGTAATCAGATACAAGTTTTCCAGTAGTAATCAGTTATTTTTTAATCTATTACTCATTTAAAGTAACTCACCCAACACTGATCACGATGGAGCGCGTCTGACAGTCATGCACCGCTAAATGAACGGACTGTTTTGAGGATTGTATAGGAGGGGCAACGGCGCCTCTAATGGAAAGAAAGAGAATCCCGCTGTTATTTATTTCAGTTTATTTACATTTATTTCAAAGTGTTTTCATGTCTAAATAAAATGAAAGCACAGTACAGACTCGCATTTAAGAGCAGGCTGTGCCCTCTCGTGGTTCGGTGGTATGGGTTGTGTATAGGAAGATTCGGCTCTTTGATGTTTATTGCCGACCTTCATAGAAAGATAAAAAAACACGAGAGAATCACAGAAATAAACCCATCGCAGGATTACAGCGGGATTCAATTGTAAAATACGGGAGAATCCTGGTAAAAACGAGATGGTTGACAGGTATGCTTAAAACATATTTTATTCATATTTCTATTCCCAGCTGTGATCACATTGACAGGGGTTTACAGTAATCAAATATTTTTTGCTCTTGCATTTCATCACATATCATACTGTATCTTACAGTTTTTATTTAATGCCATTTATTGCTGTCATGTCTCTGGAGTCATGTTCCATCTACCGTACAAGAACTGCACGTCTCCAGTTAATATTCAATAACTCGACTGACCTACATTAGGAAGAAGCTGTGTATTTACCACTGCCGTTGGTCATCCACCCTAACCCTGCGATGCTGTTTACAAATATTTACTGGCAGTCATTCATGGTTTCAGCACTGATGAACTATGAACTCTTGGATGCTGCAAAACCACAGCCTCTGTCTTTATATAAGATCAGCATGTTGTTATTTGCAAGAGCGGACTGACACTTTGTACAGAACTAGTTTAACAGATTTTTCTAAAAATATTATTGCATTGCACAAAAGAATAAGGATTTAAAATAACGCCAACACTGCATTTTTCATATTTTACTAACAATTACAGAAAAAAAGATCAACAGAAGCGGTGCCAGCTTACCAAAGGTTGAATTTACCCAGCCGCTTTTGCAGGTCATTTACAGGAAACTGAACTGCACTGCTGTTTACTCTGCAAATACCTCTGAGATCTCGTTTAGTTCCCCTGTCTGATGCACTTGTGATTTGAGAAAAACTTAAATTCTTCAATTCCACTAACAAAAGTAAACGTCTTCTTTATGTTTCTGACAGTCACAACAGATATTAATATTTTTAATTCATTAATTATTCATATTTGACTCTATTTTTCATACTACTTGCAAAGACAAATCTCTGATATCTCCCTAGAACTGAAAACACTCAGAATATTGTTTGAGACTTTATTTTGAACTAGTAAAAATATATGTAGTCATACTTAAAATATATAAATGAGTAGCCAAATATGCAAATAACACAATAACAATAGGCAAAAAACAAATAAACAAGGGTATTTTTAAAAAACGGCTCGGTGGATGGGGGTGGGGTGGGGGGTTCTTCTGAAAACAAAGATTTCGTTTTAGTCAGGTTATAGTAAGTTTGAATAAATCTGATTGGCTCACTAATCATTTCCGATTTCAGACCAGCTGCTGTCAATCATATCACGTGCTCCTCTTGAAATTAGTTTGTGAAACTTCCCTTAAAGCCCCATTTTATAACCACCTACTATGAATACAAGTTTTTTTTAATGCAAGTACAAATGCAAACAGAGAGAGACGGAGAGATAGAGATTTTTTTTTATTATCAATCACTTTAAGAAACAATAATTCTCCAGTCATTCACATTATGTTAAACACAATAAAAGAACGATAAACACAAAACACCTTACATGCTGGAACAATCCATTCTACTCCCCCCTCCCACCATTACAATGCTCATCTATTAAACTCCTTCGAAAGATACAATCCCATCCTGTAATATCACATCTCCAGGCAATATGGAAAAGAATAGCAAAAACATTAAAGTTTAACCCATTTTTGAGTACAATCTCAAGTATTTCAATTTCAAGTAGATTCTTCAGCCACTCTGCTCCTCAGCTTTGGAATTCACTTCCTCCTGATCTCTGTGATTTAGACTCTCTTTCACAATTTAAGTTCAGACTCAAAACACATTTGTTTAGAACAGCCTATTCTCTTTGACCCGATTGCGTTTTTAAAGTTTGTATTGTATTCTATTGTTTTTATTGTGTTTACATTTGAATTGATTGTTTTAGCTGTCCTGTACGGTGACCTTGAGTGTCATGAAAGGGGCCTTTAAATAAAATGCATTATTGTTATTATTATTATTATTATTATTATTATTTGGCTGAATCCCAAACTGTATATCAAAAAAATCGAATTACTTGAAGGGAATGGATAAAGAAAGGTATTTTTAGGTTAAGTGATCTCTTTGGAAACGACAATTTAAAATCCTTTAACCAATCATCACAACATTTTGGCCTCAACAAGAATCAGTTTTGGAGATATTTACAGATTAGGCATCTATTAAATAGGACTTTTAAGATTGGTAATTGAGCTCCGGAGGAGGACTGTAATTTAACAGTAATTCTTAGATTGTATGACAGAGGGCATGACGTTTCAGTGTATTATAAATGGTTAATGGAAAAGATGGGGTGTGGTTTCTATTCTGCTCTTTAAACAGTTTGGAGTAAAGAGCTAAACTGTATACTTAGTGATGAACATTGGATAAAAAAAGTGTAAAAGCTGTAAAGTAATGTCAAGGAATTCAGGAGTGCGTTTAATACAATTTAAAATCGTTTTAACTGGACTCCAAGTAGGCTTTTCAGACTTGGGTTGAAGGACTCTGCGGAGTGTTGGAGATGCAGAAGCGAAGGAGACTTGATTCATGCCCTGTGGTCCTGATCTAAAATACAAGAATTCTGGGTTAAAGTACACAATTACATTCAGGATGTTTCTGGATGCTACATTAACATACTAGAAAACCCGTTTGTATTGGGACCTGGTGTGAAGATGTGTGAATGGATTCCAATAAATATTATGATTGGAAGACAAATTATTATGAGGGAATGGCGTTCAGTAGGTCCACCATCATTTCAAGAATGGGTTATGGAACTGCATGGGGAAGGTGGAAGCATATGAAAAATGACATATAGGATACTAGATAAATTGGATGTTCATCAGAGAAGATGGGGAAATTACCTTTTTGGAGAAGGAATAAGGTCATAGTGGTGAGACGCACACCAAAAATGTAAAGAGCTTTTTTTAAATGTTTTATTGTGTTGTTTCTGTCCCTATTGAGTCTAATAATATGCATTTCTGTTGACTGGGTTTATGATCGCAATATTTAATGACAGCACTGCCACTGTAGGGGAGGGGAGGACGTTAAAAGGAGGTAAAATGTGTAAACGGATTGTATTGTGAAATTATTGAAGAAAAATAAAAATGTAATCATAAAAAAAAACACCTTACATGCTTACATCAACTCTCTTATACCAATATCTCATCAATAAACTGAACATAATGCATTATTATGAGAGTTAGAGAAAAGAGAGAGAGAGAGTTTGTGTGTGTGTGTGTGTGTGTGTGTGTGTGTGTGTGTGTGTGTGTAGGACTGTGAGCGCTGCTGGTATAAATGTGAGCGTCTGCAGGTTTACAGAAACACAGTCAGGATGGAGGTGAAGCTGCTGTTTCTCTCTGCTGTTCTTCTCTCCTCAGCGCTTCTCACACTGTGTGACCCGCTGTGAGTATTACACACTCTCTCACACACATCCACTAAACCAGCGCTTTTCTTCTTTATTTTAATAATTGTTTATCACTTTTGCCATGTTTGTGAAGCACTTTGGTCAGCATTCTTGTTGTTTTTAGGTGCTATATAAATAAGGTTGGGTGCTCTGGTTTCCCCACAGTCCAAAAGACATGCTTTATAAGTGAATTGAATAAGCTAAATTGGCCATTCGTATGTTAAAGGGAACCTAGGTTACCACTTTTTTCAGATTTAATATTTTGCGTCTCTAGAATGTGTATATAAAGTTTCAGCTCAAAACACCCATCAGATTTTTCATTATACATTTTACAAGATGCTGTTTTATACTGATTTCCTGCAGGGGGTGGTTTTGTTGTACTGCGCCTTTAAGGCGAGTTCTGCCCGCCTACTGTTTTTACGTGCCTTCCCGCGTGCTTTAATCTCCTCCCTGGGCTTTGTCAGACAACAGACAGACTTAAAGGAAAAAGGTCTCACATAGCGTCTGTGAGAAATACTACAGTAAGAACTAACCTTTACTAATCAGTAGCAGCTGACACACACACACACACACAGACACACACACAGACACACACACACACAGGTAGGCAGACAGACAGAGCGCGCTTAGCTTAGCACTGTTTTTGCACTCAAATATGACAGGATACAGGATAAGTCCTGGATTAAATTATTGGTGGGGACATTTCAATGGTCAGTGGATATTGATGGGGACGCGTCCCCTCCGTCCACCTTAAATCTACACCCCTGCTTCCATAGTTATGGAGAGGCCCGTGCAGAGACTGCCCAAAGGGCATGTGCAGGATACATTTTTGGAAGAGCCGGGGGGCGGTAGAGGGGGGTGGGGGGTGGGGGGTGGGTGATTGTTGTTGTTGTTGTCGCGCGTTCTCATCAGCGGTGTTACTGTAAAGCGTGGGGTGGGGGGTGGGGGGTGGTGGGGGGGGGGGGGGACACATTTGATCATTTTGGAAGGGCACTTTCTATCCAAGACAAATAAGGGCATGTGCACTGCACAGGTTGAGCCCTATGTGTGCACGTGCCTGGTTACGGACAATCTCATAATACATTTATATTGCAGAAGCTTGAGCCTAATTGAAAATTAAATTTGTAGATGTGAATTTTTCCTTGGTACATGGTACAATCCGTAGTTCTTCTAAATGAAGTTGAAGCAAAAATGATTTGTTCTCCTCAGGTATGTTCTGATGGCTCCTAATCTGCTGAGAGTGGGTTCATCAGAGAACGTGTTTGTGGAGGCGCAGGATTATTCTGGAGAACCCCTAAGAGTGAAGATCTCTGTGAAGAACTTCCCAGCCAAGAATGTGGAGATGATGCAAAAAACAGTGACTCTGACTGGAGAAAAATATCAGATCCTCACAGACATAGAGGTCAGCTTTACCCTTATATAAGAGTACAATATGTGCAATGCATATTCGTAATCTAAAATGGTATGTTTTGGTTTATAAATAGCAAAACGGTTTAACAGGTTGTTATTTATAATAGATTCCGGATGATAAAAACTTCTTCTCTGATGATGAGAAGAAGCAGTATGTGTATCTGCAAGCTCACTTTCCCTCCGTCACTCTGGAGAAAGTGGTCATGGTGTCTTTTCAGTCTGGATATTTGTTTGTACAGACGGACAAGCCCATCTACACGCCTGGCAGCAATGGTAAGTTTAAAACATGGAATACAAAGGAATGTTTATGAACCCTAGCAGCAAAGAATTCTGGCCCAGATTTGGCATAAAGCTGGCACAGCAGGCATTCATCCGGCACTGGCATACAGCATGTGGGCCAAACATGGCCCGGGTTTGGCAGAGGTGGCACGGTTTTTAAGGCGGCACACAAGATTTGGGCCAGATGAAAAATGTAGTATTTGGCCCAGATTTAAAAATTTGATAAGTGGGCCATGTGAGTTTGGCCAGTCTTGACCCACATTTAAAATGCACTAAAATCATTTTTGAGTAAAGAAAAAAAATTCTACCAATCAGGTCACTTTGAGAAAAAGCGTGCCCGTAGTGTGCCTAAAGCGCATCACTCCATGGGTTTATCAATTACATTGCAATCGTGACACACCAACCTATCTGGCCCAGTTCAGGCCCATTTATGAGTTATTAACTTGGCTGAGACTTGGCCCAGATATGGTCTGTGTTTGGCCCTTGTCTGGAAGCCAGATTTGGTCCAGTCATGTACCGTAATTCACTGCGGCATGTGGGCCAAGCAAAACCTGATTGTGTGGGCCAGAGCTGGGCCAGAGAAATCTTGCTATGTGGGAATTTAATCATGTTACAACTGGCTGCTGCGAGTATTTTCTAGGGATGCACCAAAACCTTCTTTTGGAACCGATGCAATGTGGATACCAAAATTCGGAGTATTGATCAGAGTATTGTCTTAATCATATTAAAATCAGAGTATTGGTGTCCATGTAAACATACTCACTGAAAGTGCCAGATGATGTGAGCTCTAAATAGAGCTGTGAACCTACACTAGTCTCACGGTTTGGTTTGGTTACGATTATCATGCCATCGATTCGGTTCAATTCGATATTTCAGTGCATCACAGTGCATTGACGGTGCTTTTCATACACAGTTTTACATTTTCTTCACAGCAGCAGTTCTTGTATTAAAATAAATGAATATATTTATATATTATTTGTAATACAATTTTGTCATTTAATACAAACAGTCAGACATATAAACTGTACCTTTAAACAAAACAAGCATTTAGCAAATAATATAAACAAATATAAATATCCAGCTCAATTTCTGATCCTTGTCTAGTTCTCTTACACCCCTTTGATTGGTCACACCCTCAACAAAAACGGTTGCGATTGGCTCTTGCGCGCTGCGCTCTTCACAGATGAGTGACACTGATAAGCGGCAGGCGGCGATCTCACAGCTGATGTATGATAGACATGGTGGAGAAAACTCTGCAGACACGCACTCGTCTCTTTATCCAGAAGTAATGCTGTAAAAAAGCCGAGAGGAGAAGAAAAGCCACGCCTGCAGATCACATGGGCCACTGTGTGTGTGTGTGTGTGTGTGTGTGAGAGAGAGAGAAATGGAGTACTTTCATTCTCTTGATCTCAGTGAAAAAGGGGCTTTTGTTGTATATATCAGTGAAAGACTGATCCAGCAAACACACACAGTGAAATTGTGCACAGTTAATGAGTTTTAAGTAGTTAAAGCGCTGTAAATACTCACGATCGCCTCCCTCGCGACTGCATCGCGGTGCACCGAAGAAACGATTAATTTTGACACCCCTATGTCACAAGCTGTCAAAGACAGTCCATTCCTCGCCTTTAAGTTGATTCCATGAGCCCTGACATTTCATAAGTTTGACGCGGCATGGCGCGCACATGACAGTTGATAGTATCACACACCAAACGTGCACATTCGCATGTTATTTTTAAATGAAACAATTCAGAAATATGAACAGTCGTGAGTCGTGGCTGGGCGGCACGGACTGCCACTGACTCGCGAATTCTAAAATGCATGGCGCTGCGCGACGCTGAGTGGTGCCCATGGTTTGCGACCTGTTTTATGTTCTTGTCGCAGCACCGGAATTAGGCACCGAAATTCATGCTGATTCGGTCCGGTGCATACCAGTTCCAAAGGTACCATTGCCATAATGGCACCGGGTTTCGGTAGCCAACCCTATTTATAAGTCAACAAAAGCCATGAAGGTAGCCTATTATAAGGCACTGGAAAGTTGTCATGTAGGCCTACTGCATCCCAAATGTTCTGAAATCATTTATTCTCCTCGCTTCCCCTGTCAATCATTCTCCACTCATTCACAATCCAAACCTCATGTCGCCTTTATGACAACAGGAAAAACTCTCTCCAAGACTGATTGTTCCTGTTAATATAAATAATCAGTGGAGAAATGGGTTCATTTTGACCTGAACCAAGGAGTTCATTGCTGTTTCTAAATCTTGTTGTGCTGTGTCTATTAAGTCAGCATTCGCAACACTGGAGTAGAGAGGGTTATTACCTGCTCTTCACACATAAAGGCGGCCTACTTGAAATTTTAAATGAGAAAAGGCTCAATAATCTATTGGACAGATCCTCAACGCACTGAATTCTTCCCTTTGTGCTGCTGAGTTTTAAAAGTGTCCGCAGATACCGGAGGGCTGCGTGCTGTGCCTCGGTGATGCATCAAGTCATTAACACACTGGTTGCGCAGACACGACGTGCGCCGCTCTCATTTCACTGTCAAGTAGAGTTAACTGGCCAAACTTAATTTCTAGTTGCCTTTTATATTTAATTCCGGAAAGTATAACGTTATTGTAATATATTGACATTTTGATGCGCAACAGGAGCCTCAACTGCTCTACTAACATCTGCTCATGATGACATCTTATGATTTTTAAATATTTCCACATAATTAAGAAGTTTATTTACAAGCTAATTTCGAGAGGATCATGTGCTTATGATTGACCACAGCCGGTCCTGCACTAGCTAACATATGATTCACCAATCAGATGATTCCTAAGTCACTATAAATAACCAGAATTTCATACCTCAGTTATCTTCATCTTACCCATCCACCCATACTTCTCCCCCTTTTCCTAGACGGGATCAATAATATATTGGACAGATCCTCAACGCACTGAATTCTTCCCTTTGTGCTGCTGAGTTTTAAAGGTGTCCGCAGATACCGGAGGGCTGCGCGCTGTGTCTCCGTGATGCATCAAGTCATTAACACACTGGTTGCGCAGACACGACGTGCACCGCTCCTTAAAATTATTCTGTAGGCTAATATTAAACGATTTTTTCTTTATCTTTATTCTTCCGAGGGAAATACTTTTAGTGCTTTGAATAGTTTGTAAAGCCCGGCTCATTGTGGTCAAAGTAGTTGATTAAATTAATAAAAGGGAAACTGACGGGTGCAATATAGATTGTCATTAACAGAAAATTATTAAGCCTAGTATAGGCTACTCTAAAACTGCGAATATATCACTGTCATTTTATATATATTGATATTGATATTCAAAGAAAAATCATAATTAAAAAGGGAAACATGAGCTAAACCACAACAGATCAATGTCATAACAAATGCTCAAATAATGTAGCCTAGTTTACAGCAAGCATCATGTCTTAGTTAGATTGTGCTGTCTGTCATACACAGTAGGCCAATAGGTGTGTTATTTTTACTAAAGAAGATATGTTATTTTAGTTTATCACCAGAACTATTGAAACTGTGCCTAAAAAACACAGTACTGGGATAGGATCTGTATCGGTCGATACTTAGAATTTAGGTATTGGGATTGGTTCCAAAAAAAATGGTATTGGTGCATACCTCAAAGTCACAGACACCAAACAAAAGCAGGTCATTTTTTTAGAGCTGTCGCAGAATTGTTGCCACGTCTTCCAGATTATTGACCTGAAGCTTGACTACAAGATTAAATCACAAATCAAATCGCAATATCTGTCAAAAAAATTACAATTATATATGTTCCCCAAACCGCACAGCCCTAGTTTGCAATATATATCCTGGTTTGGCTTTTTCAGTATCATGCTGCAGTTTTGTTTTGACTTCTTTTGCAGTCCAGTACAGGATTTTTTCTATGACACCCAACTTGAAACCACTCAGTCAGCCTGGAATCACAGTGGATATCATGGTACATTCCTTTGTTCTTACCACTTCTATAACTATAACACTGGCAATAAACTTTTACCCCAAAATGTGTAGTAACTATAACAGTAACAGCACTCGCTAAAGAACTATAACAGTAAAAATATGCACAGTGTTAAAATGAAACATAGTTTAAAGTCTAAATTTCCAATACTTGCTTTGTGGCCTGATACCTGTACTTTTCACAATCCTCGTAGATAGAATTGTTTACTAAATATTTTTGTTAACTATAAAACCCTGACAGCCAATCAAATTCCTGCTAAAGACTACAAATATTTAATATAGCAAATGGCAAAACTTTGATGAATTGATGAAAAATGAGTTGAATGATGATTTCTGTGTTTCCTAAGAATCCACAAGGCATCACGGTAGCATCAGATGCAATAAAGGCAGAGAAAGGTGTGAAGTCTTCAATCTACAACATCCCTGATGTTACTAGGTGTGTACAGTAAATCACTGTTGAGACAAAAATTTTTCAAGTAGAGTTAACTGGTCAAACTTAATTTCTAGTTGCCTTTTATATTTAATTCCGGAAAGTATAACGTTAATGTAATATATTGACATTTTGATGCGCAACAGGAGCCTCAACTGCTCTACTATCATCCGCTCATGGTGACATCTTATGATTTTAAAATATTTCCACATAATTAAGAAGTTTATTTACAAGCTAATTTCGAGAAGATCATGTGCTTATGATTGATCACAGCCGGTCCTGCACTAGCTAACACAGGATTCACCAATCAGATGATTCCTAAGTCACTATAAATAACCAGAATTTCATACCTCAGTTATCTTCATCTTACCCATCCACCCATACTCCTCCCCCTTTTCCTAGATAGGGCAGCACGGCAGCTCAGTGGTTAGCACTGTTGCCTCACGGTAAGAATGTCACTGGTTTAAGTCCTTACCAGTCCAGTCAAAGTTTCTGTGTGGAGCTTAAATGTTCTCCCCATGCTCGTGTGGGTTTCCCTCGGGTTTCCTGGTTTCCTCCCACTGTCCAAAGACTAAACCAAAATTGGAGGGGTCTGGCTGCAGACTTGGTGCAGTGCAATCTGGGCTGCATTCAATGCTTTTTAATGGGCTCAGCTAACCCCACACCTAACCCTACCCATCACAGTGACGTCACTAGTTCCATTTGAGTGCATTGTGTCTGACATTGCATCACTGAGTGATGCAGTCTCAGCTTGCATCATAAAGGCTGCATCCAGATACTATTGCAAAGTTGGCACCCTAGACAAGCTCTTAGTCAGCAGTTTATCTCTCCATAACAATCCCTAATTTGTCTAAAGCCATAAGCTTTGAGGGAGTTCTCGAGATCTACTTGAGAACAAACTCCCCCCTCACCCTGCAAACAGGAGGGAGCCCCGAGCTCGAGGATCTTAGCCATTATTAACATTAGCTGTTACTACCCAACTCTGACTATCTAGTAATTTATGAGAAAAATTATAATCTGTTTAAATGTCACACACAAAGACATAAAAAAATCTGTGCTTTTGTTTTTCTTCAGTTTAGGGATGTGGAAAGTGGTCACGCGGTACACAAACACCCCTCTGAAGACATTTACTGCAGAGTTTGAGGTCAAAGAATACGGTAAGATCTGTCGGAGGTCATAAGAGGCATTTAGCCTAGCTACCGTAGGCTAGTAATTTTGAATTACTACAGAACCTTGGCAAAGCATCCCAGTCCCAAAGTGCGGCACCGTGGAGGCCACTATCTACCTGAATGCAACACTGTGACTATACGCAAATATGGGCTAGCCTTAACCTAAGGGGAGCACTGCAGAGATGCAACTACAAGATGGTTAGCTGATGGGGAAGACACGAGTCCAGTCTGTAAGAGAGACTTCACCATGGCTGGCTAAGCATATGGCATTATTGAGCTGGGATGCACATAGTATGCACCAATCCCCAAAATGCGTGTTGACTAAGCGGGCAACCAGACAACGTAACGGGCCAAGCACCCCAAGTCAGATGTTGGGAGCTTCGGAGGAACTCCCTAGGGTTCATCAGATGGGGAACTTACTAGCAGAGCCAAATGAGCAAACAGATCTCTGGGTTAAGGAGAATGGCACAACAAGCATTTTCAACACCTAGCCTGACCATCATTACCCAGCATTCAGGAGGAAACCGGCTGCACCTGAAGATTGTAAAATCTCACCAATGTATAGGGGTTGCCCAGCCCGCAGCTCTACAGATATCTGTTGGAGAGGTGCTTTACAGTATGTTAAAGCCCAGGAAGAGGCAAAAATCCACTCTCACTCCTAGGGCACACGGCTTGTTTTATCATAGGTTGATGACGTATTCACTAACCAGTGAACCAACCTCTGTTTGGATATGGCACTTCCCTTCTGCCTACTACCGTAACACACTAAGTGCTGCTGAGAGACAGCTCTGAATGTGGTCTATATAAAGGCACAGAGTATAACATAAAGTTAATTCCAGGCATGATTCATTGACTGAAAAGGCTTCCAATCACCGATCCTCTTGATAGAAGCAAGCGCGACCAGCAGAGCGGTCCTAATCAACAGAATTCTTAGATACTGGGTCAAGTGGTTCAAATGGATCCCTCTGCACTCCCGATAGGACTACAGAGAGATCCCAAAAGAACATAAGAGGGGAGAGGGATTTAGCTGCCTTGCACCTCTAAGGAACCGAATGACCAGGTTGTGCCTTCCCAGTGTCTACCGAGTCATAATGAGCAAAGATGGCAGTGAAAAATCTTCAGTGTGGAAGGTGACAATCTCTGCTCCAGCTTATCCTGAAAAAAGGAAAGCACAATGCGGATCTGGCATGTTCAGGGTCTTATAGCAAGAAGTGCACCGTTCAACAAATAGACTCCACTTCAGGGCATAAGCATAGAAGGGGGCTCTTGTCTGAGTGACGGTGTCAACCACAGAAGACCTTAGGTTACCCAAGTCTTCCAAACCTGTCTATGGACTGCACATAGAAGTTCCAGAGATCTGGTCGCAGGAGCCAGAGGGTGCCCTGTGTTAGAGAAAGGAGGTCATTCCTCAGGGGACTAGCCCCCATTGCAATACTTTGATCTGCCGAGTGTGACACCAATGACAGGAAATCACAGCATCCAGAAATGCACAATCGGTTCAACAGCTTGAAAAAGAAGGTTGAACAACTGTATTGCTCTCTAAGTGAAACTGCACTTTTTTGACTGCTCTTTAACGCCGTGACCAGGAGGGATAATCCCCCCCCCACCCCACTAGATACAGTAACTGGAAATCCAGAAGGTATCAGCTTTGTAGTGTCTATCTCTCTTCAATGCCAATTGGCCCTGAAGCTAAGAAGTCTGTCAGGAACTCCTCTGGATGCTGCTTGTATACTCAACTATTTATAAGTGGCCGCACATGTGAAGGAGTATTTCTGCCAATTTATAGGCATTCATTGGCCTGTTTTATTACTCTTCAGAGTGATTGGTCATCTGGCGATTCCCCAAAATGTTGTTTCAACATAATGTTGGAGTTTCCGACCTGAAAGGGAACTAAAATACTGCATTGTGTTGACCTATTGGTGTGTATTGTTTGGTTTTAGTGCTGCCGACTTTTGAAGTGAAATTAACACCCAGTAGTTTTTTCTACTACGTGGGAGACAACAAACAAGAGAACGACGAGGAAGACAGTCTGACAGTTGACATCGAAGCCAAGTAAGACCAAATATATTGTGCTTTGTGAGTCATATTGGAATCACAGTGATTCAAAGTGTGTTTTTATATACTTATATTATGTGAAGTTTATTTATAAACCAGAATCACATGCTTATGATTGCTTGCAGCTGGTCCTGCATTACTCATTTTATAATTCTTCAATCAAATGACTCCCAAGCCACTATAAATCCCCTAAGTTCCATATAACAGGCATCTATGTTTTGAAGAATTCCCCCCTCCACCCCTGCTCCCCATCCTTTCCTAGATGGGTGGCACTTTGGCCCAGTGGTTAGCACTGTTGCCTTATAGCAAGAATGTCATTGGTTCTAGTCCTTGCCAAGCCAGTCAACGTTTCTATGCGGAGTTTAAACATTCTTCCTGAGCCCCGTCCCTTCAAGTGGACTAAATTAGTTTACTAGTGTGACTGTGAATGAGGAAATAAGGGTGAATTTGGATACAGAAAGAGTCTTAAATAGTCTAGATGATGTGTGTGCAAAAGGATCAATGCAAAGTGTTATGGGTAATGGAGTCTAGGTGTCAATCAGTGGAGCAGGATGAATGCCCTCTAGTTGAGTTCGTTGGCGTTCCATCTGGAAATCGTGACAGTGGAAAAATTAACATTAACGTCATCATTCAGTTCTTACAGCAGTAACTGCATATGCTTTCACAGGTATCTGTTTGGAAAGAAGATGGATGGAAATGCATTTGTAGTGTTTGGTGTGATGGATGGTGCGGCGAAAACAAGTATTGTGAACTCTCTGCAAAAAGTTCCGGTGAGAGACAATAAACATTTTTGCTGGGATTAAAAAGACATTGTCCCCGCTTAGTATTTGCTTGGTATCCATTTTGAAATGATTATTTAATATATATTTCCATATTTTATGTGAAGGCTTTATTGATGTTTTTATTTTTAGATAATTGTAATAGCGATGCGTGGGCCAGGTTTTTCCCCAAATAATTTCATGAAAGCAGGACCCGCAGGGATTTTGTTGCTCTCGTGTTTGTATATATATATATTTTTTTACACGAGTTGCACTTCAGGCAGCCAATACTGCTTTTTCTCCTGCTGCCACTATTTCTGAAAACAGGTTCCAAACCATGATCCAAACATTAGATTTAGCAGTCTGAACTATCTTCTTTTTATGATGTAAATTTCTGACCTTAAGTTCTCCTGCACCGTGTCTTCCATCTTTACTTTTACATCTAAGTTTTTGTGGCTGGCAGTGGAAGCTGCTTGGTGCTTTCGTGATGTTACTTGATGCCAAAGGTTTGGAGGCATCACGAAAGTTACTTTGCTATGTACTAGGTTTCATATTGTAACCTTATCAAGGAACTTAATGAAATATAAAAATAGATATTCCCAAAAAATGAAAGCAGGCTATAGAGAATTGCACGCAATTCTGGGTGCACTATGTATGCCTTGCAAGTTTTGTCTTCATGTCTTGTCTTTTGTCCTACATCCCTACTATGTTTTTTATGGTTCAATAAATAGTCATATTGTGAGTCTTTTCCCATTATTTATATATGTAAATGGTGTGTGTTTGTGTGTGTGTGTGTGTGTTTAGGTTGTGAATGGAGTAGGAACTGCAGAACTGACCAGGGAGATGATCACTAAGACATTTAAAAACATAAAAGATCTGGTTGGGAAGTCAATCTATGTTTCAGTCAACCTTTTAACTGAAAGTGGTAAGACTCGACAAATACTGTATGTTTATGTGTATGACTGTGTGTGAGAGGCTAATCAAAAGTGTGCATCTCAGGCAGTGAAATGGTGGAAGCAGAAAAGAGAGGCATTCAGATTGTGACGTCTCCGTACACCATCCATTACAAAAGAACATCACAGTTCTTCAAACCTGGAATGCCTCTGGGTGTCTCGGTATGACATATTTTACCCATTATTTTTTTAACAATTGTCAGCCTGGCTTTTCTGGTAAAATATACCATATTTGCTGTTCCCTAAAGAGCTAATAAATGTCCATCTGTAAACAAATCTTACAGTGCCATAATGTAATGCAGAGTTCACTGCACCATTTAGCCCTATTTTTCACCCGCCAACAGATATAGTAAAATTGCCAACAAATGCCTGAAATCTCATGCGAGCGACAATCGTGCAGTTTGAACTATCAAAGACACAATCAGAAAAATAGTACTGATATGTCATCAATGCCAACATCTGGACCTGTCGGCGCTTCAAAATCATGCTGTGGGAAATGGTTCTGAGAAGCTGCTGTGGTGGTCTTGGAGGAGTGGAGAGCATGTGACTGATTCTTGTGATGCTCCAAGTACATACGAGTCTTCGCTGATGTCCAGCGTTCTCCAGCCTTCTGCGCCTAGACTGCAGCTCTGCACAAGATGTTTGGCCATAGGAGAAATGGTTGTGCCCAACTGAGCCTGGTTTCGAGGTTTTTTTTATTTCTGCACTTTCGCCAATTGGTGGAGTTTTTTTTCTCTGTAGAGCTGTGCATTGATGGATTTGCTCCTCAATGTTTGGACCCTTAGTATTGAATATCAATGAGTTAGGATGATTACAAGAGCCCACACTGTTTTGGAGCCCCCTAGAGTTGCTATTAGTGCTGCTCGATTCCACCCCCCTTCCCCACTCTTAACTTTTTTCCATGACACAGGCCCAAACCCCTGAGCTAACTCCTCTAGAAGGGTGGAAGTTAGGACAATTATAAGGGCTAACGCCATTTTGGGGCCATCTAGAATTACTATTAAGAGCCCCAGAATCTCTCCCCCATCCCGCTTTTCATTCTTGTCTGTGACACCCATATCATCCCCCCCCCTTCCAGTTTCATTCACAACACCATCAGAATGTTGTCATAGGGCCCTCCATCATGGATGCGCCTAAATGCTAACCCAGAAAGTCGTGCAGTGTGAAAACAATGTTGATCTCACCCCTTAAAAAGTACACAGTGTAAACTGGTCATGAAATGCAATGGATGCATTCAACTGAATCAAGTGGAAACTCAATTGCTGGATTTTAAAACACTCGTGACATACAACGGGTTACTGTGTGCGGTTTTCCAGTTGCCTTTAATGAGTGTCATAAATGAACTAAATAAATGAGCATTTCTTAGGGTGCTTTCGCACCTAGACATTTGTTTCGGAACGTGTCTCAATTGCCCAGTACGTTTGGCAATATATGAATAGCGTGCTCGGATCTGCACCAAAACAATCGGTCCGCGATAGCCTAAATGAGGTGGTCTCGGCTCGATCGAAACAAACTCTAGAGCGGAACGATTGTAGTGAGAAAGCAATACGATCCAAGCCTGGCTATATCACAGTGTATTATGACATACGGCTATATGAAGAGAGAATTATGAGTAGGGCGGGAGGTCATTCCAGACATACCAAGTCTCCTGGAAGTTCCGGGAGCCTCTCGCAAATCCACATAGACTCCCGAATGCCAGCAAACAACTGATAATCTCCCGGAAATCGTGCGTCTTCCTCCCGGTCCTCAAATTTGTCATGCACCCTTTTCACCCCTTCCCTCCGCATCCCTCCTCGCTCTTCAGACATGTCGTGTGCACCCTGTCAAACACCACCAAACCCCCCCTGGTCTTCACATAAGTCAACCCCCCCCCTTCCAAAATAAACCGTGGAACTCTGACCAATGTGAGGACAGGTTACTCACACATGACTTGTAGCTATTTTGGTCCGTTTAGAAACTTTGCCCTGTGAAAGCGAATCGCACCAAGAGCAACAATGTAACAATTTTAAATCCTGTTTCAGAACAAATGAATCGATTCACAGGTGTGAAGGCAGCCGTAAACTTTTTGACAAGCTCACCATCAACACTAACAGCAACTTATCGTAAATGCTATTTTAAACAACAATTCAAACCAGGTAATCTCCCAGAACTGATGTTTCACCATTTTCTGCTCTGGGTTCTAAAAAAGGTTTACGTAACAAATCCTGATGAGACGCCTGCAAAAGATGTGGAAGTGGAGGTGCTGGTTGATGGAAAGGGAGGAGTCAGTGGTAAAACCAGAGACAATGGCATTGTGAAAGTGAAAGTCAACACTCCGGGAGGAGCCTCCACATTGAAGATCACTGTAAGACTTGCCATCTCATTTGCACTGATGTTCAGCCAGTTTTATTGGGAAATGTATTACTTGAAATATAGTAAACAAGCCAAGAGTAAATACTATACACATCACATCAAAAATAATGGATATATTGCTTTTGAAGGCGAAGACCAAAAATACAGAATACACCAGTGAACAGCAGGCAGTGAAAACAATGACAGCTCAGGCCTACAAAACCAAACACGACTCGAAAAACTACCTGCATATCAACATCGAGTCTGCAGAGTTTGAGATTGGTGATCAAATGACGGTTAATCTGATCACTGGACAAAGTTCAGGAGACAGAGATCAAGATTACACATACATGGTAATGATTCATGTTGTTTCTTATTCTTCACATGTATTCGTTGAAATGTTTTGTGTTTCATAATTGGTGTTGATTTTTCTACCTACTTTTTAGATCTTGAGTAAAGGTCAGATTGTTCTAGCAGAAAGATTTAAGAGGCAAGGACAAACTCTAGTCACTCTGTCTTTAACTATCACTAAAGAAATGGTGCCGTCCTTCCGCTTTGTGGCTTATTACCATGTGGGCAAAGATGAGGTGGTGTCTGATTCAGTCTGGGTCGATGTGAAGGACACATGCATGGGAAAGGTGGGTCAACTATCACAAAAAAAGTTTGATGTGCCAAGTCTGTATTTCTGACACATTATTTCTCGTTTAAAGCTCAACGTCGAGGTGAAGGAAAAGAAGAATACCTATGAAACAGGAAATGATGTCAATCTTCACATAACTGGAGATCCTGGAGCCAGAGTTGGTCTGGTGGTGGTTGACAAGGCAGTGCAGGTCCTTAACAAGAACAGACTCACTCAGACAAAGGTGAAGGGTCTCTGGGCATTATAATGAAAACAGGTCATGACCGTTCCTGACAAAAGTGTTACAAAACAAATGTGTTTTCCTCCCTCTAGGTCTGGGATGTCATTGAGAAGCATGATACTGGTTGTACGGGTGGAGGTGGAAAAGACAGTATGGGGGTTTTTAGTGATGCTGGTTTGATTTTTGAGTCCAACACCGCAGGAGGAACTGACACCAGAACAGGTTCCCCCATTCCCTTCAGCGATAAATGACCTGATAACATTAGATTTATTAACTGAAAATAAAAAGTTATCACTGGTCTGATGAGTAGTTGGATCCAAAACTGAGTGGTTACAAAAAGTGTGCGGACATATGTCCTGTATTGAAGGCCAGATCTGCTGCCAGTTACTGGATCAAATGCAGAGGCCTAATTACTTTGCCTGGAAAACCCAGGACTTAAGATAAAACAGAATTATGGCTGCCACTGGGAGAGAGTGATTAAGTTGGGTCTAATGTAGACGTTTTTTGTCTGATTGATGAAGAAACTGTAGAGGTTTAGTCACATTACTTGGGATATACAACCATAGAGCACTGCAGTAGCCCCAGTGGCTACTTGAATGTCAATGTCATATCTTGCAATGTAGGTCCTCTTTGGTTGACTAAAGATGAGTAGTCACTATCTGGTTGGTTGTCGCAGATGAAAGTAGGCCCTTAGAATCATCCTAGCCCCCCAACCCCAAGCCCCCCAGCAGTGCTCTTGCTTGTAGCTAATATCTAGATCATCTGTAGAGGCTGAGACACCTTACCTATAACATCCACCTATAGAGCTCTGCTTTAGCTTCAGTCTGACTTTGATTCTGGCTGCACTGAAGGGTGTAACATGGCTGACTGAAGATGAGACTCTAGCTGCGTCCCAAATCCTATACTTATGCACTATTCTACGCCATTTTGTAGTATAAATAGTGTAAGTAGTGTGTTCACACTGAAAACTTACCCGGATGATGCACTCATTCAGCCGCTAAAATGAAGTGTGGAATGATGGAAACTTCACGCACTCAACGACCGCAGGTTTGCTTACGTAGCGGAAGGGGCGGAGCTATCGAGCGCACATGTTGGATAACTTTATTTATTTTGGATGGTGAAAGCAAAGTTCTCATACGAGAGTGATTATAGCGCCTCCCGATGGTAAATGCGGCAATACTTACGGCAGGTATTATTTGATAATTCGGTTGTTTATTTCACTGATTTGGCAACCGTCAAACGTCATCTGGGAAACGGTTTGAATTTCCGCTTAGTGAAAAAAACATTAGTGTGCCATTTGGGACAACACTACATACATATACTATCCTGTTAAGTGTGTAAGTGCATAAGTACACAGTGCATGAGTGCATAGTGTAGAGTGTGCCATTTGGTACGCAGCTCTTGACTTGGTTGAAGGCCTACTGCCACTTTTAGGATCATCTGTAGAGGGTTAATTAAGTTGAGCATTGCATTTGACCAGTTTTTAAATGGCAAGATCTTGGACAGAGTTGTTCTGCACACTCTTGAAAAAAAAGGTTTGATATTAGACTACAGGTTTGAGCTTTTGACTCAAAGACAGACGCTTTGCTTTTAGATGGCTTTCGTTTACAATAACATTACACAGAGGTAAACACTTTAAAACAAATTTAAAATAATCTATTAAATATATTAAATGTGAAGTCAGTTTGTTTAAATCACTTTTAATTATTATTATTATTTTTTTTTTACAATAACCTAATTCGATCCAATGAATTGTCCTCTAGTGCCTGAGTGTCCTGCCCCTCTGAAGAGAAAACGTAGATCTGAGAGTCTTCAGACAATCACTACAACTCTCGGTAAGAGGCTGGTCTTTATTCACATTGTACTAAATAACCACTCTGATCTTTTGTTTAATTTAAATCAGTAAACAAGGAAATCAAATAAAACAGATTTATACAAATTTCAGGAAAAAAAATCCCTTTAATTTATTTCTATTGGGGTGTATAAATTCGAATTAGAGAGATTGCTCTTAGCCTTTTATTGCTGAAGATCCTGAACCTTTCTTTATAGGACACGGTCCACTTTTTAGAAAAATGTATCATCACACCTGTAGTTCTCTCAGTGTTCTTGTATTTGCTCTCCACTAATGTTGTCTTTTCAGCTGGCCAATACACTGAAAAAATCCGGCCATGCTGCTATGATGGGATGAGGAATAACAGAATTGGCTACACATGTGAACGGCGAGCATCATACGTCATAGATGGAGAAGAGTGTGTCAAGGCCTTCTTGCACTGCTGCAAAGAGGTGAAAAACCACAAAGAGAAAGAGACTGAAGAGGAAGAGTTGATTCTGGCTCGCAGTAAGTATCTTTACGGCTTAAGATATATCGATAGTGCATCACAGAAAAATACAGTATTTTACACTTTCACATTGCAAAATAGATGATCGTTTTTTCCTGAGATTACAGAGGTATAAGCTGGATCTAATTTGATTTGCATTGTAAACCTTTAAGTCATTTCTTTTTTGTTTGTTTTACAAAATTTTGTGCAAAATAGGTAATAATAATAATAATAATAATAATAATTCCGTACATTTTATATAGCGCATTTCTAAACACTTTAGAAGCGCTTTACACATTAGGGGGATCTCCTCATCCACCACCAGTGTGCAGCATCCACCTGGATGACGCAACGGCAGCCACATTGCCCCAGCCCCGCACACCACACACCAGCTAATTGGTGGAAACGAGAGAGAGTGATGAAGCCAATTACGAAATGACAATGGTTAGGAGGGCATGATTGCTTTTTCGAAGGACATCCAGGGCTTTTTAAAGGACCACAGAGTCCAAAGAGAGTCAGGACCCTGGTTTAGCATCTCATGCAAAAGACGGTGCTCACTGAGCAGTATAGAGTACCCATCAATATACTGGAGTGTTGGGACCCACTTAGACCGCAGGTTGAGCGCCCCCTGCTGGCCTCACAAACACCACTCCCAGCAGCAACCTAGCTTTCCATGTGGTCTCTAATTCCCTCCAATCCTATTCCAGGCACAGCCCTGCTTAGCTTCAGTGGGCGACCATGTGAGAGTTGCAGAGAGCGAGCTGCCGACTAGCAGCAGATTGTGCCTTTAACTTAACAATGCTTCACAATGTAATGTGCTGTGTGCTCTTAAAAGTATATTCTGATATTTATAATTACAAAAGGTGATGAAGACGAGGAAGGGGATTATAAAGACTATGATGACATTACATCACGCACGCAGTTTCCTGAGAGCTGGCTTTGGGAGGAGTTTGATCTCTGTGACAAGTGGTGGGTAAAAGGAGACTTTTAGACTGTAAACTGAGCCATCAAACATGACCTCTAGCGTATAAAACCAAATAAGTCAGGTGATTTTGCTTTATTTGAACAATAAGCGCAATGAAACATTTTGTATCTTTCTCATAACCCAGTTCAAAACCAAGCAAGGACAAAGTGATTTACCTAAAAGACTCTATTACTACCTGGCAGATCTTGGCTATCAGCCTCTCACCAACACACGGTAAGGTGATTCTGCAAACCCAGAATACGCATTCTGAAAAAAGCCACCATAATTAACCTTTTTTGTGTGGGTTTGTTCCTCCTCAAAGGCATCTGTGTGGCAGAACCTGAGGAGATCGTCGTTTTTAAGAGTTTTTTCATTGACCTCAAAGTGCCTTACTCAGCTGTACGAGGTGAACAAGTGGAAATCAAGGCCATTATTCACAACTACACCCCCAAACACCTGAAGAAGGTAGGTTTGACATTCAGAATTTATTAATAAATACCACACGCATCGTAGTAGCCATTTATACCCAAGTCAAATGACAGTAAGTACTGTTTCAGAAAACCAGTGCGAATTTGTGAATCACTCTAAAGAAAGTGTTGTATAATATCAAGCGCAAAAAATAGAAAAGTCTTTCATCATACATTTCATGTACATCTATTTTGGGATGTATATCCTCTAAATCAGGGGTGTTCAAACTTGGTCTTGAGAGGGTTGGTGTCCTGCATAGTTTAGCTCTAACTTCCCCCAACACACCTGTCTGGAAAGTTCTAATATACCTTGGCTGTTTCTCAATTCCAAGAACGCAGAGAACAGACTTGCGTTCTTGTGGAGACTGGTTTTGCCAGGTGTCCTCGGAAGAACTCAGGAGTCTGCAAGGACAGAGGATGCGTCCTGTGAGAAATGAGATGCTGCGTTCTTCCTGATGGTCACATGACCTTCACGTGTTTTAAATGGAATATTAAACCTCACCTCCAGTCGCAATGACTTCTGGGACTTCTAGAGCAAGTTCGGTGCTCAAGTCTGCATCAGTGCATCCTTAATATCAAGAACACATCTGGAAAGTTTCACGCGTCCTCCGTTCTTACAGTCTTGAGTATTGGAACTGAACTTTGGCAGCTGATGATGACGTTACACGAGAACACGAGGACACAAGACCGCTGAAGAACGCATATTGAGAAACAGCCCTTGAAAGACCTTGATTAGCTGGTTCAGGTTTGTTTAATTAGGGTTGGAACTAAAATATGCAGGACACCGGCCCTCCAAGACCAAGTTTGGACACCCTTGCTTTAGATCAGGGGTCACCAATCCTGTTCCTGGAGGGCCGGTGTCCCTGCAGTGTTTAGCTCCAACTTGCCTCAAAACACCTGCCTGGATGTTTCAAGTATACCTAGTAAGACCTTGATTAGCTTGTTCAGGCATGTTTGATTAGGGCTGGAGCTAAAATCTGAAGGACACCGGACCTTCCAGGAACAAGTTTGATGACCCCTGCTCTAAATGTTAAAGGGATTTTTATCTCCTGCTGTTTTCACCAGGTTCGTGTGGAGTTTTTGGAGACAGCAGGTGTTTGCAGTGCTGCCAGTAAGAAAGGGAAATACAGAACAACAGTAAATGTTGACAAGGACTCCAGCGTAGCAGTTTCCTTTGTGATCGTTCCAATGACACTGGAAAGTCAGCATATTGAGGTGAAAGCTTCAATATCAGATTATGAAGATGGAGTTAGAAAGACCCTGAAGGTGGTGGTACGTCTGATCCAGTTTCAGGACTTAATATGATAGATCTTTCTCATATGTTTCTCATATGTTTGTGGTGTACTAGGATGGTTAATAATATCTCCGTCTTTCAGTCTGAAGGTGTGCTGACTAAATTTCGAACTGAAAAACTGGAGCTTAACCCAGGCAAAAAAGGTTTGATTTACTATGAATCACACATTTTCAGTCATTCTAAGCTCAACACTTGCTTAGTTATAATGCAAAAGTGTACAAAATCTGTTCATGCCTCTTCTTTTACATTCTCTGTTTTTATGTCAAATGGAACAGGGGAAAAACCCTTAGTTCTTCGATCTGGTATACCAGCAGATCAGGTTCCAGGCACACCAGTTAACTCGTACATCACAGTTACTGGTAAGAAAATGTTTTTATTATTATTATTTTTTTTTTTAAAGAAGCAATACGTGAACAGTCATATTGCACCATGCATTTTAGAATCGTAAACATTGCCACATTTGGTTTTGCGTCTCCCTTTAAGATTCTTTTTCAGAATTCCCTGCAGTTTTGTGGTAGTTAGTCATTTGTTTTTACTATTGCTATTGTTTTGGTCAACTTTTAAGTCCATTTTATATTGTTAAGTGCCTAGGTTCATTTATATGCTGATTGTTGATGTATCTGAGTGTCTAAAGCAGGGGTGCCCAAACTTCGGTGTCCTGCAGATTTTAGCTCCAACTTGCCTCAACACACCTACACGAATGTTTCTTGAAAGCCTTGTAAGAGCTTGATTAGCCCAGGTAGCCCAGGTATGTCTCAGGCTGTTGGGGTTAAAACTAAACTTTGCAGGACACCGGCCCCTCCAGGACAAAAATATGCAGAAGCTCTAGCCTTTATGTCTATAATAAAGGTTTATGTAATCTTGTTACGTACTTGGCGATTCTTAGGGGCATGCCTTTGCTTTCTGTCTTTTATCCATCTAGGTGAAGAAATCAGTCAGTCGATTGAGCAGGCCATCAATGGAAGCTTCATGGGAGAACTTATCATCCAGCCTCATGGATGTGGAGAGCAGAATATGGTCACTATGACTTTACCTTTCATTGCCACTCATTATCTGGACAACACCAATCAGTGGGAATATGTTGGCATTGACCGCCGTAAAGTTGCCATTAACCATATCAAAACAGGTCAGGATACAACATATATATAGAATTTGAACCAAAATTAAAAAGCACTCTTGGATGTTCTCCCGAATCTTGAAATGCACATTCAAATTAATATTTGTTCTACTTTAAGGTTATGAAGGGCAGCTAAAGTTTCGTAAACAAGACGGATCTTACGCTCTCTGGATTGAAACAGAAAGTAGCACATGGTAAAACGTATATATTTTATTTACACTTGTCTGCATGTCCACTTTGTCATCCCATGTGTTATTTAATGTGAAATTCATGCTTGTAACAAATGATCGTTTGTTAATTATTAATTTGGTTGATTTTTGATTTGTTGAAGGCTGACAGCATATGTGGCAAAAGTCTTCGCCATGGCAAGTAAGCTTATTGCTATAGAGGAAAATGTGATCTGCAGCGCCCTCAAGTGGCTAGTTATGCACAAACAACTACCAGATGGCTCTTTTAAAGAGGATAAACCTGTATATCACCGGGAAATTATGGTAAATTGAATGACATTAAGATGCTATTTATAAACAAATTCCTGAATATATTTTATAAATTTGTACTATTCTGTTCACTTTTGCTTTATTCCAGGGTGGCATAGAAGGCCAAAACACTGATGTCTCTCTGACAGCCTTTGTCTTGATTGCCATGCAAGAAGGCAAAGAGATCTGTGGGGGAGCAGTTGGAGTGAGTATACCTCTTTGCCTTAAATAGTTGCATTTTTCTTCCTCTTGGGTTTAACATCATACACTTTTTTATAGAGTCTGCATGAAAGTATAAGGAAGTCAGTTGCTTTCTTGAAAAATCAGCTCACAAAACTGACCAATCCTTATGCAGCTGCGTTGACGTCCTACGCCCTGGCCAATGCCGACAGTCTTGATAAAGAAATCTTGATGAAGCATTCCACCAAAGGAAACGGTCAGTAACACCAACAGGCCAACGATATGTTAAAAAACATGGAACATTCGAATAAACCAGACTTAAATAATAACATAGTACTTTTCTAACACAAGTGCTTTACGCATTTGGGAGGAAGCTCCTCAACTACCATCTGTGTTTATCCCAAATGATTTGACAAACCAAATGATTTGGTGGAGAGGAGACGAATGAGCAGATTTCATATATGGGTTGTGTGGGGGGTGGGGGGGCTGCAGACAAAGGCCTGTGAGCACTGGGATTACACGTCTTTTCTTTTCAAAACATATTCTGGGAGTTTTTGTGAGCAAAGAGTTATGTCCATTGTTTAGGGCCTCATCCGAAGGATTCTACATTGCACTATATCAATTTTATGCAATATATCTTATTCACCAGATGGCTTAAATAGCTCTTGGAAATGATTTATTTGGACTGGTTGGGATGATTCTGTAGGGCACAGGTGTCTAATCAAGTTGCTGGAGGGCCGCAGCTCTGCAGTTTTATTCCAACCCTGCTTCAACACACTTACCTGTAGGACTAGTTTGATCAGGTGTGGTTAATTAGAGTTGGAACTAAACTGTGCAGAGCTGTGGCCCTCCAGGAACTGGTTTTGACACCTGTGCTGTAAGGGACTGAATGAAATACAGCAAACTGATTATAATCATAGATAAATACCACAGATTAAAGAGATAACAGTTCAAGTTCATTTATTTATAAAGCACATTTAAAAGTAGTCACAAGACTGACCAAAGTGCTGTACATAAGACAAGGTAAAAAAATAAATAAAAAGACAGAATATAAAAACATTGAAATAAAGCAAGAGAAACGTCTGTAAAAAAAAATTCTAAATTAGCGATAGAATGAACTATTAAAATAATCTTAAAAAGCCAAGCTAAAAAGGTAGGTTTCAGGAAGTGATTTAAAAATGGATGATGGAGCCATTCTCATCTCAAGGGGTAAGGTGTTCCACAACCGAGGACCAGCCACAGAGAAAGCTCTGTTCCCTCTACGTTTCAGCCTAGACTGTGGAACTGAAAGAAGATTCTGCTCACTCGACCTAAGAGATCTCACAGGAGTGTAAGGATGAAGCAGCTCTGAGAGATAGGATGGGGCTAGATTATGGAGGGATTTATAAACCAGTAAAAGCACTTTCAAATCAATTCAAGAGTTCACACTTAAGATACTGTTTGATAACTTGTTAGCAAGTTAGCAGGTTTGGCATGCTGTCCTGGGAGAGATCCCTGAGCTCGGAGATAGTTGAGCCCAGGGCTCCCGCCAGGTCCATAGAGCATGTGAGATGAGTACGAGATCAGGTGTTCTCGAGAGCTCCCCTCGGCAAAAGAGGAAAGGAGGACAAGGGGTGGATGGGGGGGTTTCTTCAGGAAAACAAAGATAAGGGAGTAGTTCTTAGCTAGGTTACTTATAGTGGGTTTGGATGGATCTGATTGGCGAGCTAATGAGTGTAGATGAGTGGCCAGCTGCGGTCAATCATATCACGTGCTCCTCTCGAAATTAGTTTGTGAAACTTCATTTCTGAATTGCACAGGCAGCCAATGAAGGCCGCTTAGAAGAGGGGTAATGTGGTCATATTTTCTGCTTTTACAAAAAAAAAAAAATGTGGCAGCAGCGTTTTGGACCATCTGAAGGCGAGAAACCTGGGATTTTGACATGCCACAGTAAAGTGCGTCGCAGTAATCTAACCGTGATGTAATGAATGCATGGACAGCCATCTTTAGAGTGGTGGGATTTAAAAAGTGTTTAACTTTAGACAGAAGACGTAGTTGATAAAAACTGGAGCCAATAACCGAACTGATCTGTTTGTTGAGTTTCAATGACTCAAAGATGACACCCAGATTGCAGACAAGGGGCGTTCTGAAGGCAGATAAGCAGCCCAAATCTAGTCAAGAGGCCTGAACGTTATCAGTAGGGCTTCATGGGTTTCTGGGAACTTTAACAGTATTCAGGTTCAGAATTTGTATAATCAAATGTAAAATAACACTGTTTTCTCCATATAAAAAAATCCATAAAATGAATCTTTATTAAAGCTACAAAAGATAACACTTCTTGTGCCTGAAAGTCTTAAAGTTGCTGATACTTATTTCTGTATTTTGATGCTTTTCAAAGTGAAATGCAATATTGAGTAGGAGGCAGGGATTGCTTTTGCGCATCATTCCCTCAAGGCAATAACAGTAAGAGAGGGTGTATTAATTTACAGTTGCTATGTCACGCTACAGTGACTCCACAAATCTCGTGTTTTTAACTGTGGCTCCAGGTCAAGGATAACCTCAACTCAACAATGCATATCCTGAGATGTTTACTACTGCTGATGCGCACATTGCCATATCAATGCTAAAATTAAATATGTTTGCAGTCCTAAGTTGCATCCAAAATTGCAAACTTTCATATTATATAGTATGCAAGAAGAGTAGTATGTTTGAATTCATAGAAATTAAAAAAGAAGTACCCAGATGACCTACTACTTCCAGCAAGATTCTAAAGTGTGCATTGTGCTATCCCAAGATACTCCTCAAGAGAATTCATGAATGAAAGTGAAGCAACACAACTGGTGCAGGTAGATCAGGTGATGATGACAAAGTGGCGGATGTAGTACATCCAGAGATAGATTTATTCTGACATTCATACTTTATAGAGCATACTTTTTTATCGATGGAGTGGTACAATTTAAATTAAGATGCAGATTAAGGCATGGGCAATGTGGGAAGTCGCCCAGGTTGGCATTTTGCTAGGGGCGGCATGACCATTGTTTGGCTAGAGCTTCAGTTAAGCTTGCATCGCTACTGAATGCAGTACCTAATGAGTAGAAGGTGATTCCGGACGCAGCCTAGTCATTACTATACTGGGACACTAGAACCCACACAAACCACAGAGTGAGCACCCCCTGCTGGCCTCATTAGCTCTCTTTACACTGCAACCTACCCTAGTTTTTCCATGCTGTCTCCAATCCAGGTATTGATCAGGTCATCTCTGCTTAGCTTCAGTGGGTGACCACATAAGTTCTGCAGAGTGATAGATGCTGTATGAAAGCATTACATAAGAACTTTGCTGTAACGGAACATTATTTAAATGACTCCATTTAGAACAGAAGCACAAACAGCTCATCATGAAATGAAGTGAAAGTAGTGACATGTTAATCTTCATCTCTGAATGTTTCTCGTCCTGTTTCTGTTCAAAACAGATGGCAGGTTCTGGAATGTCCCTGGATGGCATTATCACTCAATAGAGGCGACGGCCTATGCTGTGCTGGCACTCGTGAAGGCCAAAGACTATGATACAGCAGGAGAGGCAGTGCATTGGCTGGCCAAACAAAAGTCTAGTCATGGTGGTTATGACACTACACAGGTACAGTAACACCTCATCTTTTCACAATAGCTCGAGAACACAGTGTCTGCTTGTTATGAAAACCATGACATCTGAAATACTGTATCAAACCCTCTTCTACGGTATCATACCTGTAGATCACAATAACCACAGGTACAAATGAGCAGGGTGTCTCACTACTTACTGTAGAAATGTCCAGCTTTGTTTGCATTCGTGTAAGTTAAGCCTATTCCTAAGAAGTGCTACTGTATTTCCGGCAAAACTATGAATGGCACAGCTGATGCTGTTTATCATGTGAACGACAACATGGAGGATGCAGAGCAGCTAAATTTATTTCATAACATAAAATATGCTTTATTGTTGTGAAGTAGATTTCAAGAGTCCACACTTAGCTGATGATTGATAATAAAGCGTATTTGGCATGCTGTTCCAGGAGAGAGCCCTGAGCTCAGAATATGCTTGAGCCCGAGGCTCCCTCCAGTTTCAAATGCGAGAGGAGAGTTTAAGCTCAGGTAGGTCTCGGGAACTTCCCCTAATCGTGAAATTGCTATTTTGAAGTAGTCAATTTACTTATGGTGTATGTCTTTGGATGGTGGGAGGAAACTGAAAAACCCGGGGAAAACCCACACGAACACGTGGAGAACATGCAAACACAGAAACCCCAACCGCCTGGGAGAGGGCCGAATCAGCGGCGTTCTTGCTGTGAGGCAACAGTGCTACCCACTGGGCCGCCGTGCCACCCTATCAGAGAAGGGGAGGAATAGGGGTGGAAGGTGGGATTCTTCAAGAAGAAGATGACTGGAGTGGAAAGCTGTGATAGTTTATAGTGTGTCTGTATTCATCTGATTGGTGCGAATGTACTGAGGTAATGCAGTACCAGCTGTGTTCAACCAAAAGCACGTGATCCTCTCAAAATTAGTTTATAAATGAACCACACTTCAAATAAAACAAAGTACATGTAATACAGCAAGCAATTTTAGACAAACAAGTGTCCACAGAAAAAGTCAAACTTTTCAAATAAAGGTTGTAAAGCGATTGGTTTAACTTATCGAAAGGTTAAAAAGGTTTCATTTTTCCCAACAATACAATTGAATGTCCATGTGAAATTAGTTGTCTTTGATTCCCCCAGGTGACCATCATGGTTTTCCAGGCTGTGGCAGAGTACCGTGCTCAGGTGCAAGACCTAAAAAACTTTGACCTGAATGTGGAGCTGGTTGTGCCAGGAAGACGAAAAACTGACAGATGGACCATTCAAAGAAGTAATGTGCATCTTACGCGGTCAGGCAGTGTAAGTACAGTAGTGGATCTCAACAGAATAGATCAGGGTCGATACTGCTGTATTATGATTGTTCTGATGCTTATCATCATTTGTAATTGTCTGCAACAACAGTGTTTTGTTATTCAGTGCGCTCACCACCCACCAGCTATTGGTGGAGTGGAGAGACAGTGATAGAGCCAATTCGGTGGAAGGGGATGATTGGGAGGCCATGATCGTGAGGGCCGATAGAGAGACTTTGGCCAGGACACCAGGGTTACACCCCTGCTCTTTCACGAGAAGTGCCATGGGATTTTTAATGACCAAAGACAGTCAGGACCTCGGTTTAACGTCTCATCCGAAAGACGGCGCCCACTGAAAGTGTAGTGTCCCCTTCACTTTTACTGGGGCATTAGGACTCACACAGACCACAGGTTGAGCGCCCCCTGCTGGCCTCACTAACACCACTTCCAACAGCAACCTAGTGTTCCCTAGTGGTCTCCCATCCAGGTACTGACCAGGCTCAGCCCTGCTTAGCTTCAGTGAGTAACCGGTCTTGGGCTGCAGGGTGATATGGCTGTGATCCAAATTAAGATTACACTGATATCACAATCTGATTGGTAGCATATATTTTGCCACTGGGATGTGCTACCTACCTTTTGAAATGTAGTAAACACAATCTAGGCAGGTAGTCCAAACCGTCAGAACATCAAGAATTAGATTGTTCTGATGACTTGAGTATGTTTGTGTTCACTCAACAGGTGGATATGAATAAGGACTTTACTGTGATTGCTAAAGGAACCGGATCAGCCATTCTCTCAGTGAGTGTCCACGAGTGTTTATGTGGACAGCTGCAAGACTGAATGATACAAACTTCAAATCTGACACCTTCTGCTGTTTTCAGGTTCTGACGCTGTACTACGCCAGACCGTTTGAGAAGAAGACTGACTGTGCTTTCTTTGATCTGAGTGTCAAACTGGACAAAATCCCTGAAAGTAAGATTGACAGTAATTTACTTTCTGTGGTACCTTCCATACATTGAGATGTTTTACACTGCATTTACTCTGTGTTATTATCGGTCTAAACCCCAACTAGAGGAACGTTTGAGCTAGAAGCCTATTACCACCACTTTTACACTGGGTTGTAAAACCTCATCCCTTTTGCAGAGGTTAACCCATTTTTCTGAGCATGCAGATGATTAGCAACAAACAATCAATCATGTGTCTCACATTCACATGCTGTGTACAGTCACCGAAAAACTCCACGTTAATGATAAAAATAATTCTTAACATTTAAATACTGCTTTTTTTTGGACACTCAAAGCATTTCACACATTTGCATGGTGGAATCTTTTCGTCCACCACCAGTGTGCAGCCTCCACCTGGATGGTGCAACGACAGTCATTGCGCCAAACCACACACCAGCTGATAGGTGAAGAGGAGACACAGTGATGAAGTCAATTATAATATGGGGATAGACAGAGGCCAGTGGGCAAATTTGGCCAGTACACCGGGGTTAAACCCCTACTCTTTTTTGAAGGACATCCTGGAATTTTTAATAACCACAGAAAGTCAGGACCTCAGTTTAACGTCTCATCCGAAAGACGGTGCTCACTGAACAGTACAGAGTACCCATCAATATATTAGGGCATTAGGACCCACACAGACCATTGGTTGAGCACTCCCTGCAACCTAGCTTTCCAATGTGGTCTCCCCTCCAGGTACTGACCGGGTGGAGCACCGCTAAGCTTCAGTGGGCGACCAAGTGAAAATTTTAGAGAGCTAGTCGCTAGCCAGCTTATACATTGTATAAAAACTAGTTGCAAAGCTTAACAAATGTGAAATGGAGACAACTGTAATAAAGAATAGACAATTTTATTCTTATGAAAAGGTGTCACTAGGGGATTATGGCCCTCATGCACAAATTTAGAAGAGTGCAGTGAAAATCAGCATATGAATGCCAAGGATTCATTGTTAACCCAGAGTAATATATGAACAATGTAAAACAAGACATTGTTTAGAATAAACCTGGGTTACTTATTTCAAGTGTGTAAAGCCTAAAACACGTTTGAAATGATTATCATTTTATTTTGAACTAAATACACCAAATGTTTCTGTTTCCTTTTAGCAAAACCAGGAACCAATGGAACGTACAACTTCATCCTGGATTTCTTGTATGTGACCACATAATCCAATAAGCTTATTTTTTTGTCAAGCAGTCAATTAATTTGTTATAATAATTTACACTTGAGTTCAATTAAATCTCATTGTTGCCACATGTGTGGTATGCTTCTGAGCACGAGTGGTAGGAGGTTACCTTAATTGTTTTTATTCTGAGATATACTACAGTTAGGGGTGTAAGAGTACACTGCATTCACGGTTTAGTTTGTACCTAAGTTTTGGGGTCATGGTTTGATTCGGGTATAGTTCAACAAGAATAATAACAATTCCCCAATGCTTGCTTTTCTATTTATTCTGAAGAGACAGAAGTGTTTTGTCGCAATCAGCTACAAAACTGAAGAGCTTCTTGTAAAGCAAAGTACAAAATAAATAAAGCAAATAAAAATGTCATGTCATTAGAAAACTGTATTAAACTTTCAAAGGTTCAGCCCAACCTTCCCCTGAAACGAAAGGTTGATGGGCGAGGCAGTGGCGCAGTAGGTAGTGCTGTCGCCTAACGGCAAGAAGGTCACTGGGTCGTTGGTTCGATCCTCGGCTCAGTTGGCGTTTCTGTGTGGAGTTTGCCAGTTCTCCCTGCCTTCGCGTGGGTTTCCTCCGGGCGCTTCGGTTTCCCCCACAGTCCAAAGACATGCGGTACAGGTGAATTGGGTAGGCTAAATTGTCCGTAGTGTATGAGTGTATGTGTGGATGTTTTCCAGAGATGGGTTGCGGCTAGAAGAGCATCCGCTGCGTAAAAACTTGCTGGATAAGTTGGCGGTTCATTTCGCTGTGGCGACCCCAGATTAATAAAGGGACTAAGCCAACAAGAAAATGAATGAATGAATCACGGTTGACAGATGTGTGTGACTTGCGTCTTGTGCAGCTCCTCGCACATGAGCAACACGGTTTATAGACTTTCAACCTTTACCCGCAGCGCTCATTACTGTCAGTTACAGAGCAGTGGACCAATCAGAAAACAGAGCTTCAGTGTAGCAAGTTGGCATGACAACGACTACATGGCAGAAACACTTATGAGCACTGCATCTCGTGTTTACAGACTTAAATAAGCGTTCTTTGTGAACGGCTGCTCAGTTGTTGCACTGCTGTGGCACATCGGGACAAACTGTATTCGGAGTGGAGAGCATGAACCGAACCACCAGCTCTGTACTGTAATAGTTTGGGAAGAACACATGTACCATCATAATCATCATCATTTTCATCTGATTATCTGAGGCCGGGTCGGGGGGGGGGGGGGGGGGGGGGGCGGGGGTGGGGGGGGCAGCAGTCTTAGGAGAAAACTCCAGACTTCCCTCTCCCCAGACACTTCCTCCAGCTCCTCCGGGGGGATCCCGAGGCGTTCCCAGGCCAGCTGAGAGACATAGTCCCTCCAGCGTATCCTAGGTCTTCCACGAGGCCTCCTCTCGGTGGGACATGCCTGGAACACCTCCCCAAGTGGCATCCAAAACAGATGCACGAATCACCTCTCTCGATGTGCATCAGCTCTACTCCGAGCTCCTTACCCTATCCATAAGGGTGCGCCCTGCCACCCTGTGCAGGAAACTCATTTCAGCTGCTAATATCCATCTTGTCCTTTTGGTCATGATCCAAAGCTCAAGACCATGGGTGACATGTACCGTTACACCCCTAACAACAATATAATGACACTTTGAACTCAGGTTGCAGTTCTAGCTAATAGATTGACTAGATGAAGCAAAAGACCTGCAAAGCCTGGTGATATAACCTGCTCTCAATATTCACAGCTACAAAAACAAAACAAATGACGCCACCATGACGATTCTGGACATTGGCTTGCCAACAGGATTTGATATCGATGAAGCTGATCTTAAACAGGTATTGTGATGGAGAACTAATGTGCTGTGTAACACACATCCACAGACACGACATAAAAATATGATGGTGTCACGTGTTGATTTATTCATTTTTTCTTTCCTTGCAGTTGTCCACAGGAAAGGAGAGATACATTCAGAAATATGAAAAGAATAAAGTGCTCTCAGAGCGAGGATCCCTCATCATCTACTTAAACAAGGTATTTCAGTGAATCGTATAGCTGCAATGCTTTAATTTAGTTCTCAGCTAGGCTAAATCAAGTGCTGTTTTTGTAAGACACAAACAAGAGTTGCATTTCAGTCAAGCATACTTCATTTATATATAAAGACTGACAACTAAAACTCAATAACATTTTGTTAGAAATGTTAATGTAGGCAAACTTCCATGTGCAATTGCTGGTCATTTTTTAAATTTCAGAGTTCCCAAACCAATTTTAAAAATAATATTTCTATTTTTTCCCTTATCTTGATGCATTTTGTGGCATTTTAAAATATTCAGCTAAAACTATTTAGTCTAGCATGTACACCTCTAATGCTGTGTTTCAGCCAGATATTACTGAAATAAACATAACATGCTAATTAGAAAAAAAAAAAAAAGTTTTCTCCAATCAGTATTTTTTTCATAATATTATCATAACTGTACGTTAACAATGAAATCGGCGAGGGTGTCAAAGTAGCCGGAAGTAATTCATTTTCAATGAGAGTGGGTGGCGATAAGCGGCGAGGAGCAACGCGTCTTCGCCAATGTGGGCGTCCAGGAGAGTTGAAATCAAGTCAACTTTATGGTAATGAGCTATGACGCGGTTCGGCAGCAACCAATTAGAATAAAGAAGTCCACTGCTAGTCTGTGAACTTTGGTTCCGACCGCAGTTGTTCCCAAGGATTTGATAATTGCGCGGATTTCCAATTATTTCCAATGTTTTCTTACAGGAACATACATTAAAAAGAAGTTACTGGCGAGTTACTGATGCGCATTGATGTTATATTTATCTTTAAAAAAGCGGGAATCTCATGCGACAGTACAAAACAGGTTTGCTGCTTCAGGATATTTCAGACATATGGACATATTGGATAATTAATTAGAGCAAAGCCACAGCACACGCAACTTGATCTTCGATTGTTAAATGAATTGGATAAGAAGTGCGCAACATTTTATTTTAAATACGAGATCAATGTAGCGAGTTTTGACGCTCTCGCCGCCGGAGCTGAAGACAGACAGCGTTGTCGCCAGGGCGGCCAGAGTGACATTGGACGCTCTCACCGCTTTCGGTGTGAACGCACAGTAACGTCACAAGCATAATACGAGAGCACTAAATTATGTAAGGGCCATTCAAAACAGTAATGTATAAAGAATCATCTGCTTTGATTTCTGTCTCATTAGGTTTCTCATAAGGAATCAGAAACTCTTGTCTTCAGAATGCACAAGACTTTTAACGTGGGTTTGCTTCAACCTGCTTCCGTCACCATATATGAGTATTACTCACCCGGTAAGCTGCTGTCCGCACACCCTGTGTTCACACACGTGCACGCACACATTTCAAGAGTTTACACTTAGCTTATAATCAATAAAGTGTAATTGGCATGATGTCCGAGGAGAGAACCCTGAGCTCGTAATATCCTCGAGCCTGTCATCTGTTATTTCTCTCTATAATTAAGCCTATAATGCACAATTCCAGCCAACGTCATCCCCCCCCCCCCCCACACCCCCAAAAAAATTGTTACATCACAATTGTAGTTTTTTTTTAAATTGTCAGTTGTAGGCTATTAAAAGAAAAGTTGGGTCATTGGGCCAGTAAAAAAAAATCTTAGCGTTGAACTCTGATTGTCATATGGCATTTATTGAGATTCATAAATTTCCTTTGCATATCATTAGTCATTTACAGTGTCATCTCATATTCCTACCTCAAACCGGTGTGTGTGTGTGTGTGTTTAAATCTCATCCAGATGCCCGCTGTAAAAAGTACTACCACCCTGAAAGGGAAGATTCCGCCCTATACAGACTGTGTAAAGGAGACCTGTGTGTGTGTGCTGAAGGTATTACCATTTTAAACATTCAGTTACGATTTTATTCATGTTATTGAGAATACTAATAAACTCTGACTTCTCTGAACACAGAAAACTGCAGCTACCAGAAAAAAAACCATGTCAATGAATCTGAGCGCTTGATTAAAGCCTGTGAACCCCATCTGGATTACAGTAAACACATTCAGTTTCTACTGTTAATGGCTCATTATGATTGACTTTACACACTATACTTGTTTTATTAACTTCAGCAAACTGCATGTAACAGGACACTCTGAAAACAAGAACATGTCGGTTTGTTTTCAAACCAAATATCGGTCAGATATGAACAGACCCAACTATCGGGTCACTTTGGGGTTGTTTCCATAAATTCATTAGACCCACATTTGGTTTCAAACAAACCAGTTTTTAAGGATTATAATACTGTAAAAATACATTCAATGTAATGCTTGTTTTATATTAATTCACAGTTATTGTTAAAATAGCTTTGGATTCTTAATTAGTTTTGGTTTTTATTTCATTTTGACTTGTTTGTTTTCAAATTCAGTAAGTTTTAATTAGTTTTTAGAGGCAGATTTACTAGTTTTTATTAGTTTCAGTAATAGTTTTAGTTTGTTTACTTTTTAGAAATTAGAATATTTGTAAGGTGCAAGATGCAAAATCATCAGAATGAATATTGCTTTTGAGGTTAGATATACAATAGTGATGGGAAGTTAGAATCTTTTCCACGAACCTGATTCTTTTTTGACAATCCTCCCATGTTTGGGAGTCAGCAATTATACTTTCAGTCAGTTAAAACATCACCATGATCTGAAAAGTTTCTTACAAATAAGTTTTGCAACCCAACTGAAGCATAATTCACTTATTTAAATTCCATTACGATTTTCTGTTATAAAATAAACTTACATCACTCTTATTTAAGCCCTCGGTTTACCGGCGCTATAGTTGTTCAAGCATCCATGTCCATTATCATAAGTTCACCCGTTTTCAAATCCGATCTCATGTAGCCTACTGTTCTAGTAACTGAATAACTCCTAATAACTGAAATTGGTTTATTTAGATTCAGAGGGGGTATCAGGTATGTTAAAAAACTAAGTTGTGTGTGGATAAGTACTTACTGGAGACGCGAATCGTTTCAAATGATTCAGTTCAATTTGGTGAACTCGTTCAACTGGTTCACATAGAAGATCCGATTAAAAAGAACAATTCCCGATCGTGATCACTAATATAGAAATAAAACCCATTACTGGACACAAATTCGTTAAATTAAAACTTTTTAAGTGTCTGCTTGGGACGTTTTTAATACTTTCAGTCATTGTTATTGTTGCGGGAGCTGACAGGAGAAGGACCAGCTTGATCTGGACAATCAGGATTACAGACTCTGAGGTGCCGTATGGTCAAACACCTGGCGTACGCATAAAATTGGCAGCACAAAGTAAATAGATATAATTGTAAAAGGCGTATGTATTAAATACATTTACAAAGAAGTTAACCGATTAACTAACCACAATAGCAACTTCAGTCTTTATTTAATCATTAAAATATTGTTAATTTTCTACATCGCGTGAATGACAACTAAACAAGTCATCCTCATATCAGCCCTATTGTTTCAGTTGCTCAGAAAAAGTCATGACTAAAGCTGAGGAACACACTGCGGAGTTGAAGCTGAGTCAATATATTGTGCAGCCATAATAACATGGACTCTTTAAATCTCATTTTCAAATCACATATTGTTCTACATAAGATAGAAAGTCATTCAGGTATAGAACAAAAGTAGGCATTAAATGTGTTAACGGTTGTGTAAAACAGTCAAAAATAGTTGACTTGTAAACCCATTCTCTTTATGCCATTAACATACGTGTGTGTTTGACAGTTTATAAAGCAAAATTAGTAAAGATGGACCTGAAAAAAGACTCCGATATCTATCACATGAAGGTGGAGAAGACGGTGAAAGAAGGTACGACCTCAATGTGTTTAAAGACCGATAACGAAATGCATTAGAAATGTGTCTGAATCCTGTTTCATCAGGTTACAGTGCATTCAGTTTTACACACAAACACACTTCACTGAACATGTATTATACACATGGACATCAGCTTGTTGGATGTGCACTAAATACTGCATAACCGCATGTGTATACTGCTATACATAACTCCTTAACTTTTCAGATTTGAACTGTATAAATAGATAAATATAATTATTGTGAATCGAGCTATACAAATAAACTCCAATTGAACTTGTACTGTCCTGTAGGAACTGATCCGGATGTTCAAGGGAAAGTGAAACCATTTTTGGCTCGTCCCAGTTGCCGAGTGAGTTTAGGACTGGTTGAAGGAAAGTCGTATCTCATCATGGGAAACTCTGTTGATCTGCCGACCCTTGGGGGAAGGTAGGTGTCCTGATTTACACACGATATACTTCAGGTTACAAATGTAACGATGAATTGTGAAGTGGTAAAAATCAATTCAAATATGAAACCAGGGATGTACGATACTGGGAAAATACAATTGAGCATTCCGATAACGATATTTCTTACGATATAACTAACTATTTTATAAACTATTGAAAAAAAATCATTTATTTATGTATTGATCATACTAAAAAAAGGGTAATAGATTTTTTTTCCCTGGGCTAATTAAATAATAAAGTGCAAGGTGCCAACATTTAGACTTTAAAATACCCTGAATAAATGAAATTCTCGAAGGAAATTCTGATTCTGATTGACTGTAATTTTCCTCTCTCTTCTCCCGGCTCAAGTGTTTATTTTCAAATCTAAGTTCAGCTCACATCACCTACTATAAGGCGGAGATTTACATTTACATTTAGTCATTTAACAGATGCTTTTATCCAAAGCGACTTACAAATGAGGACAAGCAATTTACACATCTATAAAAGCAACAATGAATAAGTGCTGTAGGCAAGTTTCAGGTGTGTAAAGAAATTGTAAGAAGCAAAACATTAGTTTTTTTTGTAGTTAGTGGAGGAGTCAGAGAGGGAATTGCATATTAGTAAAGAAAGTGGAGACTTAATACTTGAGTTTTTAGTCATTTTTTGAAGACAGTGAGTGACTGCCGTGCTGATGCAGTTAGGGAGTTCATTCCACCAACTGGGCAGATTGAGCGCGAAAGTTCGGGAAAGTGATTTCTTCCCTCTTTGGGATAGAACCACGAGGCAATGTTCATTCACAGAACACAAGTTTCTGGAGGGCACATAGATCTGCAGAAGTGAGAGCAGATAAGAAGGAGCAAAGCCAGCAATCGCTTTGTAAGCAAACATCAGACATCAAACTTTAAATTTGATGCGAGCAGCAACTGGCAGCCAGTGCAAACGGATGAGCAGCGGAGTGACATGTGCTCTTTTAGCTTCATTAAAGACCACTCGTACTGCTGCATTCTGAAGCAGGTGAAGAGGTTTGATAGAGTTAGCTGGGAGCCCGGCTAGTAGAGAGTTGCGATAGTCCAGTCTGGAGAGAACAAGAGCTTGAACAAGGAGTTGAGCTGCATGTTCAGGTTGGCACAAACTTCAAGCATTTCTGTTTTTGCGAGGTTCAGCTGAAGATGATGATCTTTCATCCAGTGTGAAATGTCTGACAGGCAGGCTGAGATGCGAGCTGGAACTGAGGGATTATCAGGGTGAAAAGAGAGGTATAGCTGGGTATCATCAGCATAGCAGTGGTAGGAAAATCCATGTTTCTGGATGACTGGTCCTAGAGATGACGTGTAGATGGAGAAGAGAAGTGGCCCAAGAACAGAGCCTTGAGGTACCCCAGTGTTTAGATGCTGTAGGTTGAACACCTCTCCTCTTCAAGACACCCTGAATGACCTGTTAGAGAGGTAAGATCTGAACCACTGAATAACCGTGCCTGCAACGCCTAGTGACTCAAGCGTAGATAGCAGGATCTGGTGGTTTACAGTGTCAGAAGCAGCTGACAAATCCAGCAGGATGAGGATTGATGATTTAGAATGTGATCCTCCACGACCGAGAGCAGGGCAGTCTCAGTTGAGTGGCCTTTCTTAAAGCCTTTCATTAAGATAGTAAAGGCCCAATCTGATTGGTCAGATTTAGATAAACAACCTATGTGGAACCTAATTATTGGCTCATAAAATAAATGTTATTTATTGATCTTCTCTGCGATATGAATATTGCATATTACAATTATGGCGATAGTAATAGTTTAGTAATAGTAATTCATTTTATACGAAAGTGTCGGTCAGGTGATATTGATCAGCTGAAGCTTACATATTATTTGTAGTTAATTTATTATTAATGACGATGTTTAAAAAATAATAATACTATTAATTTTATTTAGTAATACAATTATAATGTAATAGGCCTACATTAATGCAAAACGAGCTAAATATCGTCTTTAAAATCGTCATAGGTCTCAGCTCTTGCCGATATCTTTCGCTCAACCCTATGACGCGATATTGTGAATGTGATGTGATAACGGCAGCAACTGAACCATTAGAAATAGGAAAACAATAGGTTATGAGAAGCATTTGAAGAGACATCATATAACTCAGGATATCTGGTTGTCCCACCTCCGAACTCTTCTGGTTGTTTGCTGCTTTTGAAGCTGACAATGATGAGCTGCGCTGCTTGTGACTAAGCTAATCACAGACATCTGACCAATGCGTTTACAATGAAAACTAATAGAAAGGAAGCACATCGGAGAGCAAAAAAGGCATTCTCTGTGAGCAGCCCCTAAGTCAGCCACTCATTAATGTATGGTCTTTACTTTTGTGTCTAGTCTGCAGTACATCATAGGAGAGCAGACCTGGATTGAATACTGGCCTACAAGTGACGAAAGTAAATCTGCTGAACACAGAGATCGCTACATAGGCATGACTGCAGTCGAGAATATGTTTACCACAGGAGGATGTTTGACATAACTGCATTACACCTGTTTGCTGATTAAAGATAAAAATTAAACACCATCCTTTCTATTTCCAAATAAATTGTATGTACTGTTGTTTGAGCCTAATCTCTTGTAATTAATTATTAAAAACAAGACTGTATCAAATGATTGTTTTAGATTCCTGCCTAATAAATCATGGTGTTACTGTACATGTTGTTCTCTGCAAAACTATTCTGATTACTTCATTATTCAACATTTGTGTCATATTTCTTTGACCACAAAGTATGTATCTATACAGTCAGTTTAATCATCATAAGGGAGTATGAAGGTGAATTTCTGAACTGATCGAGTGTGATTTAACAGCTCTATATTATTACAGATAAATATATCATTGAAATAGAATGAATGAAATAATCTGATTGTTCAATTAACATGACAATCAAGATTAATAAGAACAGTTTTTCCTTTACAGCAAACAGTGACCAAATAAATGAGTCAGTTTCCCACAACACATCAACAAATGATGTCAACATCCAAAGTAAATGAAAATTAAATTATATTAAACAAAGTGAAGTTTATAAACTAATTTCGAGAGGGTCACGTGCTTATGGTTGCTTGCAGCCGGCCATGCATTATTCAATGTATAATTCACCAATCAGCCGATTCCTAAGCCACTATAAGTACCCCAAGTTCCATATAACAGCCATCTTTGTTTTGAAGAATCCCCCCTACTCCTCCTCCTTTCCTAGATAGTTAGCACTGTTGCCACACAGCAAGAACATCACTGGTTCTAGTGCTAACCAAGCCAGCTGACGTTTCTGTGCAGAGTTTACATGTTCTCTCCGTGCCCCCGGGTAATCCAAATCAGCACCATAGACATGCTCCAAGTAAGTAGTTATCTCTTAAGAGCAATCCCTATCTGTTCATTAGCTACTACAGCAGGGGAGTTCCCCTTTGGATGGGGAACTTCAATGCTATAAGTGGGCTCAATCCACGTATGGGGATTTCGTTTCAGAAAGCCAATCTTCTGAAAGAGTATGTAACGGGCCAATGAAATGCCAAATGAGTTGGCAGCGTAAACTTACGCACCTGTAGCTTATTGCAATCAACTCCGCATATAAGCACAGGGAAAGCAAGGAAATGCTATCCTTTTCGCTTCAAAGACTATTACAGCCTTCTGAGAGAGTCGATAAGGGTTCTTCGATATCATGACTGTTGCGCAGTTGAGATCATGGCTAGCCCTTGCAAGAGGGCAACCACCCCAGCTGTCCCCTGCTCTGCAGCCGGTACTCTGGCAGATCTGAAGGTTCCAGTGGGAGATTATCCGTCGCCTCCGGGCCCGCTGACCTCCCACTACTCCAAGCACTCCATCCAAGCTTTGAGAGGAGGAAGCAATCCATCTAACCAGATGGTAGCCCTTAGGTTCAATGACACCGGGAACCAGACGTCCACCGCGGCATCGGAGGGTGGGCTATCATTGTCCGATGATGATCCAGACCCGCTCGCCCCCTCCGGGTAGGTAAGCGCTGTCAAGACGGATCCTGAAACAGACATGTTAGCCATGCTTTCCCGGGCTACTTCGGCTGTGGGATTGGAGATGGTTTATCCCCCAGCTCCGCGGCCAGACCCACTAGATGGGTGCTACGTAGAGGACCAGAGGGCTAAGCCTTCGAAGCCTCTCGTCCCCTTCTTCCCAGAGGTGCACAGTAGGCTCACGCAGTCTTGGAGAGCACCTTTCTCTGCCCGTGCTGCATGTTCCTCCGCCCTCACCACTCTTGACGGTGGAGCGACCAGGGAGTATGTGGCGATTTCTTGGGTTGAGCGTGTGATTGCGGTCAATCTTTGTCAGCGTGGTGCCTCTTTTTGGTGTGGTCCACCTCGTCTCCCGTCCAAAGCCTGTAGGTTATCTGCCTCCCTCGGAGCCAGAGCTTACAAGGCTGCGGGCCAGGCTGCTTCCGTCTTGCACGCTATGACCACCTTCTAGCGCTATCAAGAGCAGGCGCTGGCAGAGCTGCACAAGGGTGGGTGCAACACAGGCTTGTTACATGAGCTTCACACCACAACCGACTATGCTCTTTGGACCACTAAGTCCGCTGCGTGTGCATTGGGGAGGACGATGTCCACATTAGTGGTCCAGGAGCGCCACCTCTGGCTAAACTTGGCTGATATGTGCGAAGTAGACAAAGTCCACTTTCTTGACTCCCCCATATCCCAAGCTGGCCTGTTTGGTGACACCGTCTGTGAATTCACCCAGGAATTTAAGGCGGTGAGAGAGCAGTCTGATGCGATGGGTAATGTCATCTATCGGTGGGACCATAAGCCAGCTCCGCCCGCCGAACCATCCATATCTGCTGCTCCTCACTGAAGGCGCCCGTCTACGAGAGCTGCCCCACCCCCGCACGCACCTCCGGCGAAGCGAGCGCGTCGAGCACCTCGAAAGCAGGCAGCCCCCCCTGCCCAGAGCACCGCTAAGTCCGGTAAACAGACCGCGAAGCATCCCTGAGACAGGTCATCTGCAGAAGAGGGAATTTGCTCTTTCCCTGCTGGAGTGGCGGGCCCCATTTCCAATGGCCCTTTTCACTGCCACGCAAACATCAATGAAAGAGCACTTTTCCACTTCCCCGGATGTGACAGCTCGAATCCTGCCAGTCCGGAACGCTATGTTTCTCAGCTCGCAGGTTCTATGCGTTTCGCCAATGGCGCACGAGCGCTGGGAGGACGGTCTCCTTTCTCCCACCCCTCGAGCCTCCCCTCCGGAGTTTGGGTGCGGAGTGAGAGCACACCTCTCGCCTCCAGCTCTTCCGTGGGACCCTCGTGCTTCCCGGATCAGCACACCCACTCCACGCTGCCCTACTGCTGGTACATCAGCGATTGGAGCTCTGCCTGCTTGGTTAGCGCGGGCCAGCCCTGGTGGCTCATACGCACAGAATCAACCGTTCAGAATGCTTATGCAGAAGCGCATCCTCTGGTGCATTCGTTTTTGAGATTGGTTTGCAGCAATAGACCTGAAGGACGCTTATTTCCATGTCTCCATTCTTCCTCGCCACCGTCAGTTTCTGCGGTTTGCGTTCAAAGGTCGAGCTTGGCAATACAAAGTCCTCCTCTTCGGGCTCTCTCTGTTTCCGCGGTTCTTCACCAAGCTCACGGAGGGTGCCTTAGCGCCCCTTTGGCTTGCGGGCATCCACATACTCAATTATCTCAACAACTGGCTGATTTTAGCCCACTCTCGGGAGCAATTGATTATGCACAGAGACAAGGTGCTCCGGCACCTCCACCTGTTGGGGCTTCAGGTCAACCAAGAAAAGAGCAAACTCGCTCCCGTGCAGGGGATCTCTTTTCTCGGGCTGGAGCTGGACTATCCTCTCATCGGAGGCGAAGGTAAGGTGCAGTCATTATGGCGTTTTCCAGACATTTCCTTAAACGTGGATTAAATCCACTCATAGCATTGAAGTTCCCCATCTGAAGGGGAACCCTCTGGTTACTAAAGTAACCCTTGTTCCCCGAGGAGGGGAACGGAAATGCTATATAGCATCGCCCTAATGATTGATACTTAGCTGTAAGTGTCAGTCTCTTCAGCTTAAAAGGATAGCGTTTCCTGCCTTTGCCTGTGCTTATATGCGGAGTTGATTGCAATAAGCCACAGGTGCGCAAGCTTATGCTGCTAACTCATTTGGCATTTCATTGGCCCGTTATAAACTTTCAGAAGATTGGCTTTCTGAAACGAAATCCCCATACGTGGATTAAATCCACTTATAGCATTTCCAACCAGAGCGTTTACTAAAGATCTACTCTCTCCTGGGACAGAATGCCAAACATGCTTTATTACCAATTATTAGCTAGGTGTGAACTCTTAACAACCATCTGATACATGCGTATTATTTCCAACAGCCATAAGATAAAGCAAGCTATTTCAAACTCCGGCTAAACAAAATATACCCCCATTATACCTAAATGCAAGTAATGCATTCCACCAAAGAAATCTTTGGGCTGAAAATGTGTCAATTGTGTTCAAATAAAGAATAATAATAAAATAACAATGCTATGTGTTTCTTTTCCAAATCACACAGAACAATCCAGTTTTAAGAGTTGATTCCCTCTCTTTATTGTACTTGTTTATTCTACTCAATTTATTCTACACCAATGTGGGGAATTGGATATGAACTGGTATAAATCTCTCGAATCAAACAATTCTGCTTTTCTCTTATTTTTGACATCATTCTGTATAAAGAGACTGTACAACTGAGTTCGGATCCACATGCAGGTTTATTAAGGATGTGAGGCAAGCAATGGTCAACACGGGTGCAAACAGATGTATAAAAACAGTCCAGTCTTCACATTTTTTTAAATACATTTCTCACCTCCAAATGGTGTTAAAAGTGTCACATGCTGTATTTACAAGGTATAATTCACCCAAAAATGTCACTTTGTGAAGTTTAGTTTTAAACTAATTTCGAGAGGAGCATGTGCTCATGATTGACCCAGCTGGTCCACATTAACTAATTATGATCCTCCAATCAAAGGATCCCAAATCACTATATATATCCTCATTTCCTTTCTACAACTATCTTCGTCTGGAAGAAACCCCCCTCCTCCCCTTCTTCCTCCTTTATCCAGAATGGGCGGCACGGTGGCCCAGTGACTAGCACTGTTGCATCACAGCAAGAATACCAATGGTGTTGGGTCCTTGCTGAGCCATCTGGTATTTCTGTGTGGAGTTTGCATGTTCTCCCCGTGTCCGCGTGGGTTTCCCCCGGGTTCCCCGGTTTCCTCCCACCATCCAAATGTGCTGTATATTATAGATAAAACAAGCCTAAACCTTTTTTATAATGTCTTACTCTCAGGAAGTTTGCCTTGGCCTCAGCAGCGGGGGAGTTTGAGATAGACCTGAGCTCAATCTCCACTCGCCCTGCAAAAGGGGGGGAGCCCTGGGCTCGAGGATCCCTTGAGCTCAGGGCTCTCTCCCGGGACAGCATGTCAAACAAGCTATGTATAAATCATGAGCTAAGTGTGAACTCTTGAATGTCTTCATGTAATGACGTATTCACGGCCACGAAATCACGCATGAGCTGACACACTGTTCGATTACTACCAAGAGGACGTGTGCGTGCCCAGCAATGATGTGCACTTTAGTGGACAGAACCTGCATAGGCTGTGAATAACAGGTAATACAGTTGTAAATGATTTTTGAGGGATCATTAGGGAGCCGCGTGGGAAATTAGATCTGCATTTATGTTTTTTTGCTTAAGTGACGATAGCCATGACATAAACCGCATTCAGCACTGAAAGTGAAACCGGTACGCACATCATTTCAATAATCATATCGCATTTTAGAGTTATGATTACGACAAGCATTCAACTTTTTTTCTTTCATGGTGAACACAAAGTGCTGTGCATGGAAATACATGTTTAACAGTGTCAGTGTAACTACTTTAGCCTATATAATGTTGAATATAATGCAAGAGGGAATCTGATAATGACAAATGTCTCATTTCACCAGTACATAAATGGTGTAATAATGTTGTCAATAACAAATGACAAGCACATGTCTCAAACATAATAAATCAACTTTAGAATTATGAATGGTTGTATTCTGATGTCTTCACTTTACTGTACATTTACGAACAGGACAAATTTAAAGTCTGTTCAAGTCCATCATTCGAAATCTATACAAAATTGAGCATTTTAACAGTAGACCTACACACAGGCCTAATATTGTTAAATTACCATATGTTTGAGAAACAATAATAATTATAGGCGACTCACAATAACCTTAATTTTACACCTACAGAATTGTGAGAAAATCGTGATCTTAACTTTAGAATTGTGCAGCCCATCCCAGTATTTTCAATGGAGTTTCTGCGCTATGCTGGAAATGATGGCACTAACAACTTTCATCTCGTTTAAGGCTTGAACAACTAAATGAATGCTTAAGTCTAGTTAACTGAATGTACTCTAAGTACACTTCAACATTGATGCTGTAAAAGGAATTAAGCTTTTACCGAAAGCTTATCAATGGCTGAAAAGCACTAGCTGTGCCTGTAGCCCATTACAGTCAAAAATCAAGCCCATACGCCAAACCTAAACCTTAAAAGTGCTCAGTTGCTCTAAAGAACATCTCTACTTTTTCATTCAAGTCAAAACTAATGAATTTGGAAAGTCCATCTATCATTCGTTCTCAATACCACATGCTCGTCCTACACAGGCTGCATGTGTTGTGTTGTGCTGAAACGTTCAATAATACTCTCAACCTTCCAAAAATCAACAGAACAGGTGCCAGTTACCAAAGGTTGTGTTTGCACAACTGCCTTTGCAGGTCATTTACAGGAAATCTGAATCTGATTGTGGTAACTCTTGTCTATTTGTTTTCACTGTATACATTAAACTGGTCTGGATTTAAATAGTTTGTTTCTCTGCACTCGTGTGAATGAATTTAAATATTTTACACAATATGTACAGCTTTAAAACTGTTAAATAAGATTATAATGTTCTGAGTATAGAACTTCTGCTTTACAACAGAACTGGAATTTTCAATTTTCCAATTTTGGATTTGCTTGCACCATTGATTCTATAATGTCGCTGCTTGTAAATAGAAATCTTATTTAGGCCAGTGGTTCCCAAAATGTGGGTTGCGGGACAATGATAGGGGGTTGCCTGGTGATTTCCAGAAGTCAAATAAATTTAATTAAACTATTAGAATTACCATATTTTATTCATAACCCACAGAAGATTAAAAAAGTAGTTAATAGTTACACAAAAAAGCAACAACATGCAAATAAATCAGCCTTTAATTTATTTTCATAGGATTGGTAAATTTACGTTAGATTAACAATACAGCAATAGCAATAGCGTCAACTGATTTTATAGCACCAGGTTAAACTTTCTGACACTTTTATTGCAATTAAATACGTTAAAAATAAATACAGGCCTCAACTGAACATTAAGGATGATCCATTAAGGATGATCCAAGTGGCGGTCTGAAGTGGAGTGGTGGTCTCTGTACACTGTCCCCACCAGTCTCAATGTTAAATTAAACATTAATAAATGACTACATAAATTATAGCCTATGGTTGCTGATTATTTTTGTGTTGTCAATATGCTCGTGTTTATTTAGGCCTATTGTTGTGTGTGCAACATTTGTATATTTATTTCCACCTCTGAGGAATGTGGGGATCGCAAGTCACTGGCATTGTTATTTTAGGGGTTACGGACTGAAAAGTTTGGGAACCCTTTATTTAGGCCATGTCCACACTAATACATTTTCGTTAACTGAGGAGAATCACATGCAAGCAGTGGGTGCATGGCGGCTTTGACACAGGGAGACAACATCTGTGAGCTTCTCGAGGGCATCAGATCAGAAGTCGCAGCACTCTGAGTGGAGATTCTTTCAGAGCTAAAAAACTTCATTTCAGCTGTGAAAGCAAACCCAGGGGGGGGGGACTGAAAGATGTCGAGGAATCATTAACCGAGGTAGATGCCCGCGTCACTTCTTTGAAAGCTTTGACCAAAGACAACGAACAAATGAACGAAAAAAACGAAAGAAAAAAAAAAATCACTCAAGAAATGAAAGTCAGGTGTATTATGATGAAGGTAAAATCTTCTTATGTCTTTGCGCATGCGCAGTACCTGAACGAAAGTGTTTTCAGTTGTAGAGTGGATGACCATTTTTCCTGAACGAATTAAACACGATAGTGTGGACACGAAGCGCTTTAAGACAAATTTTAGAGATTTTTTTTGGATTAGTGTCGACGTAACCTTAGAGAGAGGGAATCCAAATAAAGTGTGTGAAACACTTTCCTATTTTCTGCCACAAATATGCTAAAAGGCTTTGTTTATCTGTTAGAGCAGCTAGATTAGCAACTAAAATATATACTTGCACCATCCTCACTAAAAGAAATTGTTAACCTATTTATTTTAGTTTTTTCCATGATTCTATATAATCCACACTGTTTATAATTGTAATTACTACAAAAGAAATTCGATTCTGTCATTTATTTCTCATTCATAGCATCTTTTATTCTTTTGAAAATGTAACCGTACTCCACATTGTACACAAGTTTGGCAATACTGCAAGAAATAATCTCACAGCGATAAAGCAAGAGAGAGAGAGAGAGAGTGTAGTTTGGACTGTGAGCGCTGCTGGTATAAATGTGAGCGTCTGCAGGTTTACAGAAACACAGTCAGGATGGAGGTGAAGCTGCTGTTTCTCTCTGCTGTTCTTCTCTCCTCAGCGCTCCTCACACTGTGTGACCCGCTGTGAGTATTACACACTCTCTCACACATCCACTACACCAGCACTTCTCAATACGCTTGGGTATCGCTTGTTTTGTTTCTTTTCAATAACGATGCCAATTAAATAATTTTAAACAGTGCAAGAAGGTGCATGAACCAATTCTTTTAAAAAAAAGCCACAAAATATATGTTTCTTTATTTAACCAGATAAAAACCCATTGAGATCAAGATCTCATTCACAGGTTGTGAAATAATAATAATAATATCAATAATAATAAATGGAACATTAAGATAAAAATACAGTTTATTTATTTGACTATATCGCATTACAATTTTTTAAAACCACATACATTGAGAAATGAACTGTTGTTGTTTGTTAAAAAGGAGAGAGCGCAATGATTTATTCGGGATGAGCTCAGACATGTTTAATTAAGACTGAAGAGTATTCCAGGATAAGGGGGCGGCATGACTAAAGGCTTTCTTGCCTATTTCAGTTCGAACTCGGGGAAAAGTCAAATGATAAGATTCACTTGAGGGCATACTGGTTTTTTAACTTATGAAGAAGGGAACTTCGGTATGAAGACATCAGTCACAGAAGAGCCTCTGGTGTACCTTCTTACATACAGAGAACGTATAATAATCAAGTGCAAAAAAGAAGAGCTGAACTTTGGAAAAAGTGATCACTGCGGTTGCCGCGATGGTTTTCACTGCGGTTGCCGCAATGGTTGCTTTGTTTCTCTGCAGTTGACTTGTCAGTAGCGTGGCATTGCTAAATGCCTTTTATTTTAATAAAAAATAAGATTATTAAACATTGTGAGATGGCCGCGTGATTTTTAAAATGAGATTATGCTTTAAGGACTTATGGCTATTGATTTATGGCTATTGATTAATGGCTATTGATTTTATCTACCCCCCCCCCCCCCTCCCCCATTAGTTAAACATCAAGTAGCTGACTTTTTGATTATCTGGCCAGCGGATTAACGGCAGGAATCGTGAATATGAAAGAATCGTGCGTAACGATTTTATGCGTCCTGAATTTGCAATGTCAAGAGAGTGACTCCAAAAGGTAATATACACTGCACACAGGAAAAAACATGCAACAAACCGCGTGGATCATGGAAACAAACACATACGAGCCTTCATGAACAGCTAAATACTGTGTGCCATGGGTCTGTGGACGCATCTCACCCAGTCATCAACGTGTCTCCCAGCTTGGCACTGGCAGGTCTGCCTAGCCTTTGAAAAGCACGTGCTCTTATGAATAATTAAGAAGCAGGCTCTTCTCATAGGATAAGAAAACTCCGTTATGAATAATAATGAGAAACCGATGCATCATCTTTGCACTTGCGATTTTGTGATACGTCACCAATTTTGATCCGCCCCAATAATAATTTTAAACCCGGAAGCTGAAATGAGCTGACAAAAGCTCAAAATTATCCAGTTTTCCCCACAATTAAAGCTGACAGGTGCTAACATTGTCTTAACCGATACTCAACACACACACACATATCTGTTAACATCTCAAAAAAAGTACTCGGTGGTTTCGTGAACCTTTAAAATGACATGAATGAGTGAACGACACTTGATACAGTTGTTATAAGCATGAATAAAATCTCATTCACGTATGAACGATGGCATGATTATTAAGGTTTCATGACAGTCTTACGAACACCGCACGTCATGATTTTGCCCAAGTATGATGCGATCCTTGATTAACATTTACACAGTCTGTTGATCCCGGAACATCATTTATGTTCGAAAATGTAATCCATATCCAATCCATACCCATAAACCCAAACATAACTGTAAATTATTACCAAAATCAGAAGAGTATAATAGTTAGATAACAACCATGTAGAAGTTTAAACTTAACATAAACTGTAAACATATCCCTTAATTTTGATTGGCTGATTGGAATGTTGTTCCAGGATCAACATAAGATGTTCATTCAAGCACATGACCTACTTGGTCAAATCAGGTAAAGTTTTACCAAATTGATTAGATCAATCCATAGTTATGGACATTCTCATAATCAATTTTGTTTTTGCAGAAGCTTGAGCCTATATAAAACTTGTATCCCTTCCACTTTGTTATGCTTTTTACTCAGTACATTTGAAAAACACTAAAGTCATTTAAATGGAAGTGCTCTGATTTGATCTCCTCAGATATGTGCTGTCGGCTCCTAATCTGCTGAGAGTGGGTTCCTCTGAGAACGTGTTTGTGGAGGCGCAGGATTATTCTGGAGGACCCCTTAATGTGAGAATCTCTGTGAAGAACTTCCCAGCCAAGAATGTGGAGATGATGCAAAAAACAGTGACTCTAACCGGAGCAAAATACCAGAGTCTTACAGATATACAGGTCAACTTTACCCTTATATAAGAGTACAATATGTGCAATGCATATTGGTCATGTACACTAGGATATTTTGGGTTGTATATAGTAGAAGTGTATACTTTTCTGTTACAATAGATCCCTGGTGATAGAAACTACTTCTCTGATGATGAGAAGAAGCAGTATGTGTATCTGCAAGCTCACTTTCCCTCCGTGACTCTGGAGAAAGTGGTCATGGTGTCTTTTCAGTCTGGATATTTGTTTGTTCAGACGGACAAGCCCATCTACACGCCTGGCAGCAATGGTAAGTTAAAGTGCTAAAAACAAAAGTATTTATGAATTTAACCATGATATATTTATATTTGTGAATTTTTTATTTTATGAGATTTACATTTTTGAGTATTTTTCAGTATTAAACGCTTCATTTTTCAGCATCAAGCGTTTAGATTTTTCAGTATCAGTTTATTTTTCAGTATCTGTTTATTTATCAGCCTTAAGCGTTTTCATTTTTCAGTATCTGTTTATTTATCAGCCTTAAGCGTTTACAGTTTTCAGTATTTATTTATCAGCATCTGTTTATTTTTCAGCATCAAGGGTTTTCATTTTTCATATCTGTTTATTTTTCAGCATCAAGTGTTTTCATTTTTCAGCATCTGTTTATTTTTCAGCATCAAGTGTTTTCATTTTTCAGCATCTGTTTATTTTTCAGCATCAAGCGTTTTCATTTTTCAGCATCTGTTTATTTTTCAGTATCTGTTTATTTTTCAGCATCAAGCGTTTTCATTTTTCAGCATCTGTTTATTTTTCAGCATCAAGTGTTTTCATTTTTCAGTATCTGTTTATTTTTCAGCATCAAGCAATTTCATTTTTCATATCCGTTTGTTTTTCAGCATCAAGCGTTTTCATATTTCAGTATCTGTTTATTTTTCAGCATCAAGCGTTTTCATTTTTCAGCATCTGTTTATTTTTCAGTATCTGTTTATTTTTCAGCATCAAGCGTTTTCATTTTTCAGCATCTGTTTATTTTTCAGCATCTGTTTATTTTTCAGCATCAAGTGTTTTCATTTTTCAGTATCTGTTTATTTTTCAGCATCAAGCGTTTTCATTTTTCATATCCGTTTGTTTTTCAGCATCAAGCGTTTTCATATTTCAGTATCTGTTTAATTTTTAGCATCAAGCGTTTTCATTTTTCAGCATCTGTTTATTTTTCAGCATCTGTTTATTTTTCAGCATCAAGCGTTTTCATTTTTCATATCCGTTTGTTTTTCAGCATCAAGCGTTTTCATTTTTCATATCCGTTTGTTTTTCAGCATCAAGCGTTTTCATTTTTCATATCCGTTTGTTTTTCAGCATCAAGCGTTTTCATATTTCAGTATCTGTTTAATTTTTAGCATCAAGCGTTTTCATTTTTCAGCATCTGTTTATTTTTCAGCATCTGTTTATTTTTCAGCATCTGTTTATTTTTCAGCATCAAGCGTTTTCATTTTTCAGCATCTGTTTATTTTTCAGTATCTGTTTATTTTTCAGCATCAAGCGTTTTCATTTTTCAGCATCTGTTTATTTTTCAGCATCAAGCGTTTTCATTTTTCATATCCGTTTGTTTTTCAGCATCAAGCGTTTTCATTTTTCATATCCGTTTATTTTTCAGCATCAAGCGTTTTCATATTTCAGCATCTGTTTAATTTTTAGCATCAAGCGTTTTCATTTTTCAGCATCTGTTTATTTTTCAGCATCAAGCGTTTTCATTTTTCAGCATCTGTTTATTTTTCAGCATCAAGCGTTTATGCTATATTTTTATTTGTATTTTTTTAGTTCCAGTTTAATTTTTCACCATCAAGCGTTTACATTTTTCAGTATCGTTTTTTTTTCACCATCAAGTGTTTGCATTTTTCAATACTGAGGATGTGCAATTTTCAGCATCAAAAGTTTAATTTTTCAGTATTAAGGTTTTGCATTTCTCAGTATTTCAGGGTTTGCATTTTTAATATGATGCTGCAGTTTTGTTTTGACTTTTTTGCAGTTCATTACAGGATTTTTTCTATGACACCCAACTTGAAACCATTCAGTAAGCCCGGAATCACAGTGGATATCACGGTACAGTGTTTATTTTCACACCTAGAATGAAAACTATAACGACACCAGTACATTCAAAATATGTAAGAAGTTGAACTATAACAGTAACAGCACTCATAACAGAACTCCATCAGTAAAAAAAATCAAGCACAGGTTAACATAAAAACTGATTAAAGTCCATATTTGCATGTACTTTCACTCTCCCTGTAGATGACTTTGTTTACAATAACTAAAAAAACGTTGACAGCCAGCTTAAGAGCACAAGCATTTGAAGTAATAAATGACAACACTGGATGCTAAACAATTTATTATCTGTGTGAACAGGCCTGTAATGATGATTTCTGTGTTTCTTAAGAATCCACAAGGCATCACGGTAGCATCAGACACGATATTTGCAGAAAAAGGTGTGAAATCTTCGATCTACAACATCCCTGAGGTTACTAGGTGTGTAAATCACTGTTGGGACTAATACGATTCAACTAGAGTTAACTGGCCAAACTGAATTGCGAGTTGCATTTACATTTAATTCAGGAAAGTATCTGAAGAGTTCGGTGGATTATTCAGGAATCAGTTACTGATTACAAAATACATGACAAAATTTGGGAGATAACATGTGATCTGATTTTTTTTGGATTATATTTATGGCCTGTTTCCACTGAGTGGTACGGTACAGTACAGTACAGTTTGGTTTGGTATGCTTTTATGGCAAAAGGCGTACAAGTCAAAAGGCGTACCGAACTGAACCACACAGTACCACTTTCTTGGCACCCTTTCGAAAGGGTATCAAACACGAGAAAGGGTACCAAAAGGTGGAGCAAGACGCACAGCCTAACACTATTGGTTATACGTCATTCGCTTACACAACAAGCCAGAATGTAAACAAAAGAACTGCCATGTTAAAAATACACAGCGGAGAGATTACAGCGGAATTATACATACATATAATAACGAGTCATGGTCGATCCAGGCTCAAACAAACCTTGTGGTCATCTTGATGAACAGCCACAAAGCCAAAAAGAAGAGCAGAATTTATCCTGTGCCTGGTTGTTTTTCATGAGCCAGTCTGAAGCGTGAGCAGTTTCGCTTTCTAGCTTGCGCTCGCCGCGCGTCTATATCTAAAATAACAAACTTCTTGAGCTGATGATAATAACGTGCGCTTAATTATTGATGTGCTTTGACACCCGATCCTGTGAGAAGCTGACAAACGCGTTAGTGACACATTTGGAAAGAAAAGGACAAATGCGAGAGTGAAGCACAGAAAAAAAGGAGAAGCCGGAACATTATTTTTTCAGCAAACGTGAACAAACTGCCATGTTTATCTATTATTATTATCACCTTTTGGACTAATATATTATGAACTAAGAATGATGGAATTGCTCTCTAACAGAGGCTACACGTGCTGCTGAAGATTACAGACACAGATGAGAGGTTAAGCAAAATAATCTTGTTTTTTCTTTTGACGTAAGATTATTTTGCTTACCCCATTAGCAGATTATTTTGCTTGTTTTAAGGAAAAACTCACTTAATATTGGCATTTTATTTTTCAAAACAAGACAATATGTTTTGCTTGTCTAGAAAATTCTCATTGATTTAGGAATTTTTAGATATTTGGACTACAAACAAGACAAAACATTTAAGTAAGAAAAGCATTTTTTGCAGTTTACATTCTGAACTTGTACAAAATAGCCACTAAACGTAAAATAGCTAAATTTCCTCGTGAGATCACCTTAGTGCACAGGGCTTTCCACGGGTTTGAAATATACTTGCAGTGGTAGCTGGATTAAAAACACCTTTTTCCCACAGCACATAAATGGTCAACTACAAATGACAAACAAAAAATAATGTGATTTTTAACTTGATTTTCATTTATTATGACTCTGTTATACACCTTTTCTTTTCAATGGGTTAAAGTTATTTTAAAAAGGCTGTTGAAATAATAGAAATCCACTATTTCTAAGACTATTATGCTATTTAGGAGCCATATGCACTAGGCTTGGGCGGTAAAACGGTAATATGGTATACCCCGGGATCTAAAAATAGCAACGGTGTCAGTTTCAATACTGTTATACCATCATAAAAAAACAAAGTATTAAATAATAAATATTATTTATTTATGCCTACAAATGCGTATGCGTGACTGTCATCACAGGACAGAGAGAAAGAGAGAGGGAGAGGTGGCGAGTCGTGCACCAAGTGACCTGCATTGGTCACGGTGCAAAGCGGATTTTTCCTCCCATAAAATAGCAAATATGCAATTGTGCATGGATCGTCAAAATAGAGCCCTAGAAGTGTAGATGAGATTACCAGTGCGATTAAACTACTCTTGGCTGAAAAAACTAACACAATTGTATAAGCAGCAGGTATATTTCGAAAAATGATAAATGTAAAAATTATAAAATAATCAATGAATTGTGAACAACTGTTTTTCTTCTGTAGTTTGGGGATGTGGAAGGTGGTCACGCGGTATGCAAACACCCCTCAGAAGACGTTTACTGCAGAGTTTGAGGTTAAAGAATACGGTAAGATGAGTGTCAACAAACCGTATGTCCTGTAAGAATGTGATCAACTAAAATACAGCATTGTGTTGACCTATTTGTGTGTATCCTTTTGTTTAGTTCTTCCAACATTTGAAGTGAAATTAAAAACCAGTAAATCTTTTTACTATGTGGGAGACAGCAAACCAAAGAACAACGAGGACGACAGTCTGACAGTTGACATGGAAGCCAAGTAAGACCAAATATATTTGATAAAAATTCATCTTTTACACATCGATTCCAAGTATATATTTATACTATAAGGCTGTTGAATTTTTTAGTTTAAGACAAACACACAGCTAATGTAGATCCGGCAGGTTTTGCTGTATCACTACGCTGAACAATTTCTTCACAACTACAGTCAAAAACCACATCAAAACACAACCGAAGGTTTTTTGAACACTCAACGTCTACAGAATACCCATAATGCACCATGATAATTTGCACATCGTATGAATTTCCATGTCTGACCACACGAGGCATCCGTAGCTGAATCCTGTTAGTGTTAAGTTTCAAAATAAATTATTACTTAATTAAATGTGTGTTTGTATACATGACAGAAATCATAATACTTAGTTGCATTACTAATAGACAGCTTTCTAAGTGTTAAATAACAATCGCGGGGTCTGAAAAAGAAGTTTAAAATCAATTTAATTTATCAACCAGAAAAAGACAATTAAAAAGAGATTCAATACAATTAACTCACTTTCATTGATTCTTTCAACTATATTAGTTGACTGATGTAGGGAATAGTGAGTGATGATATAGAGGTGATTTCAGATGCAGAAAGTAGGGCTGTGCAATTAATCGAAAATCTGATTTCGATTTTGGCTTCTAACGATTATGAAAAACCATTAATCGAGATAAACATTTATTGCATAATTTACCGCCTTCTTTCCAGTTGTACATGTGTTGCTCTTAAAAGCGCGAAAGACCGCATGATTCTGTGTGCCGCGCACACACAGAACAGAAGCATGCAGTCAGCATTCGGTCTCACTCGCACACTGAGACAAGGAGTTCGCACACATCTTAAGTCATCTAAACGTGAGCGCTTTAATGGTCAAATAGGTGTCAAAACTTGGTGTTTAGTGATTATTCGTATTAACCCTCATTTGTGTAATAAACAAACAAGTTGAGAATCAAAAGACACGCGAAAGAGAAACCATTAAAGAGACAGCGCGCGATAGTCCTGCTGCCGCCTGTTTTTATGATTATTAATTAAACAGCAAATGAAGAACATGCCTCTCTGCTCTTGACTGAAGGACTTTTGTAGCTAAAATGTTTTTCTTAAAGGGAATATGCTTAAAGCACAGTTTGTTTTATATTTTTATTCTGTTGTATTTATTTATCTTTCCTTTACAGGGTGGAAAATAACTATATGTACAGTTCAAGTCAGAATTATTAGCCGTCCTGAATATTAGCAACCATTTCCCCCCCCAATTTCTGTTTAATGGAAAGAAGATTTCTAAATATAATAGTTTTAATAACTCATTTCTAATAACTGATTTATTTAATCTTGGTCATGATGACAGCACATAATATTTGACTAAATGTTTTTCAAAATGCATGCATTCAGATTCAAACTGCGATTTAAACGCTTAATTAGTGTTATTAGACAGGTCATTGTATAACAGTAGTTTCTTCTGCAGACAATCAAAAAATATATTGCTTAAGGGGGCTAATAATATAGACTTTAAAATGGGTTTCAAAATATTTAAACCTGCTTTTATTCCAGCCAAAAGCCTTTCTCCAGAAGAAAAAATATTAAAGGAAATACAGTTAAAATTCCTTGCTCTGTTAAACATCATTTTTAAAATATTTATTTAAAAAAAATTCTCAGGAGCGCTAATAATTTTGACTTTAACAGTAATCGTTTTGAATAATCGTGATTACAATTATGACCAAAATAATCCTGATTATAATTTTTCCCAAAATCGAGCAGCCCTAACAGAAAGAGTCTTAAATATTCCAGATGATGCGTGTCAGCGGTGGAGGTGATCAATGCAAAGGGTAATGGGTAATGGAGTCTGGGTGTGATTCAGTGGAGCAGGATGGATTTGTTGGCGTTCCAGCTGGAAATTGTGACAGTGGAAATATTAACATTAACGTCATCATTCAGTTTTTACAGCAGTAACTGCATATGTTTTCATAGGTATCTGTTTGGAAAGAAGATGGATGGAAATGCGTTTGTAGTGTTTGGTGTGATGGACGGCGCGATGAAAACAAGTATTGTGAACTCTCTTCAAAAAGTTCAGGTGAGAGACGATAAACATTTTATGTTGGGATTAAAAAGACATTGTCCCCACTTAGTACAGTAAATGTTCGGTATAAATGACTTAATGTACATTGAGAAATGTTATAAGAGTAATTTAATACAGCCAGGGCTCATACACATTTTAACTACCAAAATTCTGTGACTTTTCCATGATTTTTCCAAGACTTTCAAGTAAATTTTTATGACCTAATGTTTCATGCAATGTCTACATATGCCAGGTAAAAGGAAAACAACGCATTCTCGAGTTTATTACAGCATATCGTAAAACACTCAACAATCTATTTAATTTCAATATATTTATGCAAAAGTGATTTAGATAATGCTCACACCGTATTAATAATGTGAGAGGATGGGATTGGCTAAAGACAGAAAAGAAGTAAAGACAACAAACCTATAATCAAATATTCAGATATCTTTTTTCCATGACTTTTCCAAAACTTTTCCGGGTCTGGAAAATGCCATGGCAAAACTTTTCCAGGTTTCCCATGACTGTATGAACCCTGTACAGTGCATCAGTATATCTGCAGCATCACAACACTATTTCCTTATTTTATGTGAAGGCCTTATTCCAAAGTGGATTAAATATATTATTTTCTTCAAAAATTCTACAAACAATACCGATAATAAGTGTGAAAATATGATTAAAATCAATGCAAATTCATAAAAAATAAAAACGAAGCAATCACATGTACATAATTATTAAATCTATGTCATGGTATAACATTTTGCTCAGGTGCTCCTGTTTCCACTGATTCTACAGTTTGATTAGAGTATACCTATGCTAAATTCAGTTGAGTGGACATGATCCAGAAAGGCACACACCAGTATATTAAAGGTCCCAGCACATGTCAGAGCACAAACCAAGCCATGAAGTCCAAGCAATTATCATACAAGAGTTCACACTTAGGTGATTATCACTAAAGCACCATTTTCATGCTGTCGCGGAAGAGAGCCCTGAGCTCGTAATATCCTTGAGTCTGGGGCTCCCTCCCGTTAAAAGGGCGAGAGGGGTGTTCGAGCTCAGGTAGGTCTCGAGAACTCCCCTGCTTGTCGACGTGTGAGAAGTGTAAATTAAGGTTGTCTTGGGTGATAATTTGGTTTAGTCGATTGGCTATGGTGTTTGCTTTTGGGCAGTGGGAGGAAACCGGGGAATCCGGGAAAAACCCAAGCAAAAACGCGAAGAACATAGAAACTCCGCACAGAAATTCCAACTAGCCCCTGGTTGGACCAGCTGTGTTCTTGTTGTTAGGCAACAGTGCTAGCCACTGGGCTACTTTGTCTGCCTATCTGAACTAAAGCTGAGAAGTAGGGGTGGGGGGGGGGCAGATTACGGAACTAATAAGTTGCCAGTTGTGTTGATCATAGGCACGTGATCCTCTCAAAATTAGTTTATAAATAAACCACACTTAAGGTTGCACTTTTCTCCCCCTAGACTTCTATTCAAATGTTTGCGAATGCGTCAGTCCGGAAACGCAAGCTAGTGTGACAAATTTCGCTGTTCGCTGCATCAGAAAGTTCAAGCTTGGTGAACTCTGATCTGAGAAATCGCATTACGTGACTGCGGAGAGACCAATCGAAGATCAAAACATGACCTCTCCAGACAGAAATTTAAAACTAGGACCAATCGCTCACGTTTTAATGTCTAATCATCTTGTTTAATCCTGCCTCTTTTTGCAGATGACAGTATGACAGAATTTCGCATGCTCAAACTCTAATGTGACCGCGGCTTAAGACAGGATTGTATTCAGGGTACAGACTTTTGTTAAGACTGTTGCGTTCAAATTTTCCCTCTGATGAAGTTAAACATAGCTAATGAGACTCAAAACACAGACAAGATAACAGTACTGAGCAAAGATGATTAATTGTGTACATGCTTTTTTAATATAAATAAATGTTTAAACAATCTTCTTTCGTGTTTTCATTATGAGGTATTACTTGTAGATAATTGAGGTAAGTAATGAATTTAATCTATTTTGCATTAAGGCTGAAAAATAAATTGACCAAAAAAGGAGAAGCGCTCTGAATACTTTCCGGTCGGCTATACATGCATGCAGTGCTGGTTTTGTCTTAAATCCTTACTATTTTTATATGGTTCAGTAATTAACCATGTTGTGTGTGTTTTTTTTTTATCATATGCATGTGTGTGTGTTTAGGTTTTCAATGGAGTAGGAACTGCAGAATTGACCAGGGAGATGATCACGAAGACATTTAAAAACATAAAAGATCTGGTTGGGAAGTCAATCTACGTTTCAGTCAACCTTTTAACCGAAAGTGGTAAGACTCGACACATACTGTATGTTTATGTGTATGACTGTGTGTGAGAGGCTAATCAAAAGTGTGTATCTCAGGCAGTGAAATGGTGGAAGCAGAAAAGAGAGGCATTCAGATTGTGACGTCTCCGTACACCATCCATTACAAAAGAACATCACAGTTCTTCAAACCTGGAATGCCCCTGGGTGTCTCGGTATGACATATTTTACCCAACACATTAAATTCTCAGTCTGGCTTTTCTGGTAAAACATGCCATATTTGCTGTTCCCTGAATTGAACAGAATTTTTACTTGACAGATTTATAGATCTGTACAAAAATACAAGTATCCCTGTCGAGGATAAAAACACCATAAAGCCTTGGGCTTGTTTCCATTGTGGTCCTCGCTGTCAAATAAAACAAAGTTTGGCTTCAAAACACAAATGATCCATAAAACAAACACTACCTAAACATTTTAAAAGAGGAACAAAAAATATTCACAAATACATTTATTCCTTTATTCATTAATTTTCTTTTTAGCTTAGTCCCTCTATCAACCAGGGGTCGCCACAGCAGAATGAACCGCCAACCCGTCCAACACGTTTTACACAGCGGATGCCCTTACACTGCCATAATATAATGCTGAGTTTACATCACTGCATGATTTAGCCCTGATTTTCAATCATCGACAGGTTCGGGAATAAATGACTGAAATTTGAGGCAAATCAGTGCTCGTGCACAAAAGCGACAATCACGACAATGCTCATAAATGAACTTAAGCACTTAACATAAATGCCATTTAAAATAACATTTCAAATCTCCCAGAACTGATGTTTCACCATTTTCTTCTCTGGGTTCTAAAAAAAGGTTTATGTTACAAATCCTGATGAGACGCCTGCAGAAGATGTGGAAGTGGAGGTGCTGGTTGATGGAGTAGGAGGAGTCAACAGTAAAACCAAAGCCAATGGCATTGCGAAAGTGACAGTCAACACTAAGGCAGGAGTCTCTACATTGAAGATCACTGTAAGACTTGCCGTCTCATCTGTACTGATGTTTAGACAGTTGTAGTGCAAAATGTATTACTTAACAGACGTTTAACAAGCCAATAGCAAATACTGTACACATCACATCAAAAATAAATATTTGTCTTTTTTTACAGGCAACGACCAGAGATCCTGAATTGGCCAATGAGCAGCAGGCGGATAAGACAATGATTGCTCAGGCCTACAAAACCAATCTTGGCTCCAAAAATTACCTGCATATCAACATTGAGTCAGCAGAGTTTGAGATTGGTGATCAAATGACAGTTTATCTGAACACTGGAGAAAGTCCAGGAGTCAAAGATCAAGATTTCACTTACATGGTAATAATTAAGGTTATCCTTTTCCCCTCACTTCTATTAATTGAAACGGTTTGAGTTTGACTAATGGTGTTGATTTTTCTACCTCTTTTTTAGATCTTGAGTAAAGGTCAGATTGTTCTAGCAGAAAGGTTTAAGAGGCAAGGACAAACTCTAGTCTCTCTGTCTCTACCTGTGACCAAAGACATGGTGCCGTCCTTCCGCTTCGTGGCTTATTACCATGTGGGCAAAGATGAGGTGGTGTCTGATTCAGTCTGGGTCGATGTGAAGGACACATGCATGGGAAAGGTGGGTCAACTATCACAAGAAATGTTTGATGTGCCAAGTCTGTATTTCTGACACATTATCTTTCAATTTAAGCTCAAGGTCGAGGTGACAGAAAAGCAGAAATTCTATGAAACAGGAAATGAAGTCAATCTGCAAATAAGTGGAGATTTTGGAGCCCGAGTTGGTCTGGTGGTGGTTGACAAGGCTGTGCAAGTCCTTAACAAGAACAGACTCACTCAGTCGAAGGTGAACGGTCTTTGGACATCATAGTGAAAACACTTGATGACTATTCCTGACCAAAAATGTATGGTTTTCCTCCCTCTAGATCTGGGATGTCATTGAGAAGCATGATACTGGCTGTACGGGAGGAGGTGGAAAAGACAGTATGGGGGTTTTCAGTGACGCTGGTTTGATGTTTGAGTCCGACCCTGCAGGAGGAACCAATACAAGAACAGGTTCCCCCATTATTCTCAGCTAATGATTATATTAGTTTTATTAAGTGAAAAACATTGAATTCCGTCAGCAATATTCTGTGGCACAACTCTGGACTGACAAGTAGTCAGTAGAACCAAAACTGAGTGGTGACAGCAAGTGGACTGACGTGTCTCCATTGAAGGCCAGTCCTGCTGCCAGTTACTGGATCCAACGTGAGGCTTAACTACTTTTGCTGAAAAACCCAAGAATAAAGCTAAAATATAATTAAGGCTGCCACTGGGAGCCAGTGGTTAAGTGGGCAGGGGATATAATGTGGATCTTTTTTTGGCTGATTGAAGAATAAACTTCTTGATAGTTGTTTCTGAATTACCTGTAGAGGTTTAGTCACTTTGCCTGAATGATAGATAATTGCAATACGCCCAGTGGCAAAATTCAAAGACATTATCAAATCCTAAATATGATTCTGGCTGCCACTGGGAGCAAGTAGTTGAGATCAGTAGGCATGTAATGTGGATCCTCTTTGGCTGACTGTAAATGAGACTAGTAGCCAAAATCTGACTCATCTGTAGTGGCTTAGACGCCTTGCCTATAACATCCACCTACAGAGCACTGCTGTTGTTTTGTCTGGGCCTTGACTGTGATTCTGACTGCATTGAGGGGTATAACATGGCTGACTGAAGGTGAAACCTTGGTTTGGTTGAAGACTAAACCTTTTGCCGTTTTGTAGGGGGTTAATAAAGTAAAGCATTTGTCCAATTTTTAAATGACAAGTGCTTGGACAAAGAGCTGTTCTGTATACTCTTGCAGAAAAGTTTGATATTTCTGATGTTGTGAAATGCAAACCTATGAGATCAAGCAACTTTTCAAATGAAGGTAGAAAACCTAAAGACCCTTGCACACCGGGACGCTTTTTGCTCGCGTTTCCATTGACATTTTATGCCTCGTGACTTAATAAAGGGCGCCAATGATATTGTGCACACACATGCGCAAATTTGCCAGGCGTAAAAGCACAATTAAGAAACTCCTCATGCTCATTTTTTTCAGATTTGCACTTTTGTTCACGTGCAGAGCTGCTGAAGTTACAGTAAACAAAACTTGGAGGCGCTCAAGCGCAAAACTGCCAATGCGAGCGCACATTGAAGAAGATGCCCAGAGAAGATATGAACGCGGAGCTGCTTATTGCACTGGTGAACAATAATAATTTCTTTCTTTGCTAGAGCTGGAGCTGCAACTTGAACCATCCATGCTTGTTCGAATCCATAGATATATACACTAGATATCGCATAGGGACCCTGAACATGCGTCAATAGCTCCCAGGACAAATGTCATTCAACCGCACTAGTCAAGACAGTGTTATTACTTGAAGATGCGGGAATTTAGCACTGTCTACGGGTGTAGTAACAAGCAAACAAAGAAAACAAAGCACAAAGGCAGAACATTTTATAGGTAATATTAAGTTTTTTTCTGTTTTTGTATTTTCTGATCTTTTGTGCTAATCAGGTTACATTATTGATGATAATAGTCACTTACTGCATTCACAATACGGCAAAGCAGCTCCAACTTGCACCAAACAATCGGCTTATGCTAGTTTTGTTGAATAAAATCAGCAAACAATGCAAAAGAAATATGACAACGAGATGCTGCGCTGCCAGAAACTTATTATTGTCTGCTAACGTTAGTGAAAGAGTTGTTCGGGGGATTCATTCACAAACGAATCGCTCTCTCCGTCAGTATGAGAAGTGAAAGCAGGAGAGGAGGTGTGTGTCAGGACACGGATTAGATCAGATTTAACAGGGAGGGTGGATAGTACATTTCTGTACACACAAACACAAGCTTTTTGTCAGGAATGCCCGTGCGGTCACTGATCCATCAATGTAGAAAAGTGATGTAAAATTATAGTTTTTGTAACTAGAAAAAAAATTGCATACTAACATCCAGGAAAACTCCCGATCATAGATATATGTGTATATGTGTATATCTCTGGCTTTGGATGGCCACAGTCCTCCACTGTACCTTGGTCCCACATTCATTTCAAAGGAGCGCTACCCTGTAGCAAGATGGCGGCGCTATTGACGCATTACTTCCAATAGACAACAATAGGCCAGACGACATCTAGTGTACATATCTATGGTTCGAATTGCCAGTAACTTTAACAACAAGCGTGTAAACTTTCTCTCTTCTTCTTCTGTGTTACAAGCGGGTGTCAGAAGCTTCAAGTTGTATAGCGCCATCTAACGTCAAGGAGTGATTTTGCATACTCTTCTGCTTGACGCCAGTGAAAATCGCTTGGGTTTTAATCTGGAAAAACATCTCAAAAAACAATGACAATGGACATCAACCTCTAACCCCCAGATTCCTTCCATGGCCCTTCCTTTTAAACCCAAATTGCTGAGTTAAATTGTAACTGATAGGTTTGTTCTTGAGATGAAGTTCTCTTCTTCGGAGTATCTAATGTGATGTAAGACTTAAGCCACCAAAACAAAACAGCTTTGATCCCTATGTCACATAGGATAAGAGGAAAACCTGGTGCTTTACAGTTAAGATGATTCTGTGGCGGCAGAAGGTGCAAAGATTTGGTCTAGATATTTTACCCTGTGAAATGTCCCTGAGAGATCAGACAGAAAGACAGACAGTTTGCTAACCTTGTTTAAATCATTTTTTATTGGTTTTATAAAATCTCTTGGATTATTTAAACATAATTTGTTTTCACAATAACCTAATTCAATCCAATGAATTGTCCTCTAGAGCCCAAGTGTCCTGCCCCTCCAAAGAGAAAACGGAGATCTGAGAGTCTTCAGACAATCACTACAACTCTCGGTAAGAGGCTGGTCTTTATTCTGATTGGACTGAAAGCACCAATCTGATCTTTTGTTTTATTTGCAAAGTTAAATCAGTATACAAACAAGTCACATAAGACAAATTTCAGGATAAAATACACAAACATGCCATTTGTTTATTTCTGTCCAGGATTCAAATAAGAGAGGTTGTTCTTGGCTTTAGTGTTATCCTGAACCTTTCTCTTAATTGGACTCGGTCCACTTTTTAGAGAAATCTATCCTCACCCTTGTAGTTATCTCAGTGTTATGCACTAATGTTGTCTTTTCAGCTGGCCAATACACTGAAAAAATCCGGCCATGCTGCTATGACGGGATGAGGAATAACAGAATTGGCTACACATGTGAACGGCGAGCATCATACGTCATAGATGGAGAAGAGTGTGTCAAGGCCTTCTTGCACTGCTGCAAAGAGGTGAAAAACCACAAAGAGACTGAAGAGGAGGAGCTGATTCTGGCTCGTAGTAAGTATCTTCTCGGATTAAGATATCTTGATAGTGCGTCACAGAAAAATACAGTATTTTACACTTTCACTTTGCACAAAAGATGAGCTGTTTTTACTGAGATTAATTTTTTTTTAAGAGTTCACACTTAGCTGATGATTTATAAAAAGCTTGTTTGGCATGCTGTCCCGGGAGAGAGCCCCGAGCTCAAGGGATCCTCGAGCTAGTGATTAGCAAAATACGGGACCGGCCGTGATAAATCATAAGCACGTGATCCTCTCGAAATTAGTTTATGAATAAACCTCACTAAGTGGGATCAACTGTAATTGGACTTGCATATGTAAAAACATCTTTTTTTTAAGTTTTCAGTAACTATAGATAAATCTGCAGATTTTTATTTTTATTTTTTACCAGATTCTGTGCAAAAAAAAATACCTAGTCTTGCAAAAGATACGATCATAGGCTCTAGATTATTATTTTAATTGAAGACATGAAGCAAGCACGTGCAAATAGAGAAAGCGAAACCACTCTGGCTTTCCACATGCTTTTAGACGGCTTCGGAAAGACCAATAGGCACACAGCAGACTATGTTCTTCATCTTGTCATGTGGCTGTTTGTCACAAAAAGCGACAAGGTTTGGTGAAGTTTCCCTATAAACCAATAGCATTTATCTGTGAGTCTGTGCATTTCGTAAAGGGCACCCAAAATGGGGTACGGTACAGTTAGCTTGTATTTGTTTAGCACAACTTCAGTTACAAATACATGTTCATCTAATTAAAAGCAGTGTGTGAACACTTGCTCTATATTATTGATCAACTGCTTAAATTTGTACTAAACATTTTGTTTGCTTTTCCTCTGCAACAGTAGCTGTTCTACAAAGTTTTTATTAGGGGCAGAAAAAAAACATGTTTTCTATTATTTAAAAGCAAATGCAAACATATTGAGATACTGTTCAGTGTTTCCTCCAGGATTTTTTTCCAGCTGTGGCGGCAGACTCTGTTGGGCATTTTACACAGATCTACCACTACATGTGGCAATATTTCATTAACAAATGTCGTGGGCGCAGTATTAAGTTGAAATCGCATTAATGTAATAGCCTACGAGCATGTCAATCTCTGCTTAAGTTTCCTCTGTTCGTGCACAAAACTTCTTGTGCGCCCTCAAATATATGCTGCACGAGTGCAGATTTTCTAGCGCGCCCCCAAATAAACAGGGCTGAAGTGTTATTTAGTACGTTTATGTACCGAGTATGTCTCCAACATTTATTAGACTTGCTAGGAATATTTATGAATGTCACTGATAGAGTTGCGAAGCGGACCGTGGCATTAATGCATCCTGAAGTAAAGTGAAACGGCTATAAACTCCAAGTAGATAAAGTCATTATACGCAAAGCCATAGACCTTTATCTATAAATAAAGTATAATTATGGAAACTGTGTTCATCATAACTGAGAGCTACGTTGTGTTTGCTGGTCTCACGCATCACGCACCTGTCAGTCAGTCTGTCAGAACGTCGTCTTAAAGGGTTAAACAGAACGCACAGCACTACTACGGTCACAGAAAAGTTTGCGCTGTTATAATTCACTTACCTTTTCATACGTTTTCGGTGCGCATTACCCGCTATTTAAAAAAAGATCCAATATTTTGAATAAGAAGCTGTAATGTAGCCGTGGTGGGATGAATTTTGGTGAGGCGCCCCGCCACGGAAGAGGGAATGTAGCGGAAACCATGCTGCTGAAGTCAAAACTTTTAGCCCCTCCCGAATTATTAGCCTCCCTGTTTATTTCTTTACCCAATATCATTTCTATTAACTGAATTTTTTCTGAAATTCTATTAACTGACAGCAAAAAACATTTGACTAGATACTACTTTAAGACACTTCTATACAACTTAAAGGGACATTTAAAGGCTTAACTGGGTTAATTAGGTTACCTAGGCAGGTTATTGTATAAGGATGGTTTGATCAATAGACGATCAGAAATAAATACAGCTTGAGTTTAAAATGGAGTTTAAAAAATTAAAAACTGCTTTTGTTTTAGCCGAAAAAAAGCAAATAAGACTTTCTCCAGAAGAAAAATATTATCAGACATACTGTGAAAATTCCCTTTCTCTGTTAAACATCAATTGGGAAATATTTAAAAAACAATCAAAAAAAAAAATCATAGAGGGGCTAATAATTCTGACTTTAACTGTATATATCGAAATTCATAAAAATGTTGACCATTTTGAAATATAATTTTTTTTTCCTATATCACCCAGCCCTAGAAGAAATAGCAAAAAATATAGATTGTGTCTGGCTCTGCTTGTAGCTTAACAATGCTTTACAATCTAATCTACTGTGTGCCTTTAGTATATTCTGACATTTATCATTACAGAAGATGATGAAGAGACTTATGAAGAGGATTATGAAGACTATGATGACATTACATCACGCAAGCAGTTTCCTGAGAGCTGGCTTTGGGAGGAGTTTGATCTCTGTGACAAATGGTGGGTAAAAGAAGACTTTTAGACTGTAAACTGAGCCATCAAACATGACCTCTGGCATATAAAAGCAAATAATCCACATGATCTCATTTGATTTGAGCAGTTAACACAACAAAACATTTTGTATCTTTCTAATTACCTAGTTCAAAACCAAGCAAGAACAAAGTGACGTACCTGAAAGACTCTATTACTACCTGGCAGATCTTGGCAATCAGCCTCTCACCAACACACGGTAACGTGATTCTGCAAACCCAGAATACGCATTCTGAAAAAAGCCACCATAATTATACAGGAGCAACTGCTTTAAAACCTTGCTGTGTGGGTTTCTTCCTCCCTAAAGGCATCTGTGTGGCAGAACCTGAGGAGATCGTCGTTTTTAAGAGTTTTTTCATTGACCTCAAAGTGCCTTACTCAGCTGTACGAGGTGAACAAGTGGAAATCAAGGCCATTATTCACAACTACACCCCCAAACACCTGAAGAAGGTAGGTTTGACAGTTGGGTAGGCTGGCTTTCAGAATGTATTAATTATTACCACATGCATCATAGTAACCATTTATACCCGAGTCAAATGACAGTAAGCACTGCTTCTGAAAACCATTTGTTTGTTTGTTTAATCTTTTGTTTAATCTTTGTCCGTTCTGCTTGGCACAGAATGGACATGTGTCTTTCTTGCACCATAACTACAAGCACACGACAATCAGATAATAATAATACTCCGCAACACATTAAAAACTATATTAGCCCCATACACATTACTGCAGATGATTCTTTACGACCAGCCCCTTCACATCAAACAGTAATCTGATTCAGGACAACAACGGCTATTGGGACAAATGACTTTTTATAAGCATCTCTTCGGGCTCTAGGAATTTTAAGCCTGCGTCCTGGTGGTAACACTGAGTGAAGGGGATGTGTTGTGGACTATCTTTAAAAATCACAATTACTGTTTTTTCCATAAAGGAGTCAAATAAAATATGTAGCGAATGTTGCTTGTAACCAGTTATCTTATTTGCTTGATTGATAATTTGAGGTAATTTCTTCTTTTGTTTCAGTGTCATGTTAACAAACCATAAACAATATTATATGTGCGAACAATATGAATGATCTACAGTGCATCTGGAAAGTATTTAGAGCGCTTCCCCTTTTTTTTTTTTTTACAGCCTTATTCTGCAATGTATTAGATAATAGAGTTTTTGAAATTGCGGCCAATTTATTCAATTAAAAAAGCTGAAAAATTAGATGTACATCAGTATTCACAGCCTTTGCTCAATTCTTGGTTGATGCACCTCAATTACAGCCTCAAGTCTTGTTTAATGTGATGCCACAAGCTAAGCACACCTGTCTTTGGGAATTCTTGCCCATCCCTCTTTGCAGCATCTCTCAAGCTCCATCGGGTTGCATAGGAAGCGATGGTGTACAGCCATTTTCAGATCTCTCCAGAGATGTTCAATAGGATTTAGATCTGGGCTCTGGCTAGGCCACTCAAGGACATTCACAGAGTTGTTGTGAAGCCACTCCATTGATGTTTTGGCGGTGTGTTTTGGCTCATTGTCCTGCTGGAAGATGAACCGTCGCCCCAGTCTGAGGTCAAGAGCACTCTGAAAGCAGGTCTTCATTCAGGATGTCTCTGTACATTGCTGCATTCATCTTTCCCTCTATCCTGACTAGTCTTCCAGTTCCTGCTGCTGACATCATACGGCTATGCGTCAATGCCGTAACATACGCATGCGTTTGACACAGAATCAGCCTTAAAGCAGGTCGCACACCAGAAGCGCCGCTTGACGACGCGCAGCGCCATGCATTTTAGAATTCGCAAGTCAGTGGCTGTCCGCGGCGCCCAGCCACGACTCATGACTGTTCATATTTTTGTCATGCCACAGAGCGCCATCTAAATAGTTTCATTTTTAATAACATGCAAATGTGCACGTCTGGTGTGTGATACTATTAACTTTCATGTGCGCGCTGTGCCGCGGCTCTAAGTCAAAGTGCGCAGTACAGCGCATGTGGCGAGCGACTCCTTTCATGAACAAGCATGATGGCGTTCATCTAATTTGCCTAAACTAAGCATTCTACAGTATGGCTATATTTTACAATCAAAGATTCTGACACACAGTGTCAGTGTAGGGGAGAAACACATCAAACTTATGAAATGTGTGGGGCTCATGGAATCAACTTAAAGGCGAGGAATGGACTGTGTTTGACAGCTTGTGACATCATCTGGCACTTTCAGTGAGTATGTTTACATGGACACCAATAGTTAGATTTTCATATGATTAAGACAATACTCTGATCAAGAGTCTACCACATAAACAGTGATTTTTGATTATCTTAAAAGACCACAGACACAAACTGCGAAGGAAACATTTATAGGCTGGTGACGCAATGACGTTACTGGATAATGTAAACACCTGAATCATATAATTGTCTTATCAGTGACGTAGTGCAAAATGTGGAGGTCCCCCTGCAAGGATCACTGACGGGGCCGCCAAAGAAAGGGGGGGGGGGCAACACGGGGAAGCGATCACAAATTGAGGAGCGGGAAAGGGAGGCGGGGTGGAGCGACAATGCGGGAAAGCCTTTACAAACTGAGGAGTGATCACAAACTTGGAGCGTGAAAGGGGGGCGGACCAACAACGCGGGGAATCCTTGACAAACTGAGGAGCGATCACAAACCGAAAGCGTCAAAGTAACCAGAAGTCATTCATTTTTAATGTGAACTGGCGGCGAGGAACAGCACGGCGCGTCTTCCCGGTGTGAGCGTCGAGGAGAGTTAAAATCAAGTCAACTTTATAGTACGAGCTATGACGCAGTTCGGCGGCAAGCAGTCAGAATGAAGTAATCCACCGCTTGAGAGGAGTTCAGAGAACACAGACCTGTGAACTGTGACCTGTGATCCGACCACAGTTGTTCCCAAGAGTTTGAATATTGCGGTTGCCGGATTTTCAATTATTGAAAATCGCGATGACGCGGGGCCCCCTATTCACGTGGGCCCGTCTGATACGCCAATGTGTCTTATATAGATTAAGACAAATCATTAGATCACTGATGTCCATGTAAAAGTAGTCACAAGCCCCAAACCCAGAAAAAAGGTGTTCTGAGAAAAAAAGGAGTGCGACCAGTTTTTATTGCAAAATGTTCACCACATGCACGGATTTGGGAGACATTCACGCAGAATGCTTCTTTGCACTTGAAACGTAAAACGGAGCGCTCAGGAATGGTTTAAAACAGTTGTCATGTCAACTTGCTGAAGTAAACAAAGCCCGTAATGCTCGCCCCGCCTTCGCGCTCTTCTTATTGGCCCACTGCTCTAGCACTGAAATATCAGCTGTCAATCACCCAGTCAATGCCTTCTGGCTTGGGATGACAGAGAGAGCTACTACCGCGAAAAATGCGGAAAAAGCGCAGAAGATGAGAATGAAGATAACAGTGGCAGATTTTGTTTTAGAAACTATGGCATCTAAAGTTACAGATAATAGCCCCTTTCACACATACAACCTTTCCGGAAAACTACTGGCAATTTTCCGGAAAGGTTGTATGTGTGAACAGGTCCTTTTTGAAAATACCGGTAAATTCGTTCTGGCTATTTTCCGGAAAGAGAAGTTGTAACATTACCAGCAATTTGCCGGAATGCTGCACTGTGTGAATGCAGAAGGAAGATTCCCGTAATAAGCGCGTGCACGTCTAGAACGTGCTGACGTGAGATGTCTGCTTTAGCCAATCACAACAGTCAGAAGCATTTACGTCCGCGCGGTTTGTGAGAATAAAAGCCTTTGAATATTTTTCCAGACACATTTAGCTGCTAGAAGTTAGTCAGATCACGCTTATATGTTCTTCTTTATGCCAACTGTGTAAATAATCATCGATGAGATGCTTATGATAAGCCGTTGTTTGTTTACCTTCAAGCTTTGCGTGTGCCTGTGAAACAGCCTGTGAGCGCCTGCACACGCACATATTATGAACATCTCGACATGCGAAAGTGATCCTGCGAAAGTTGCTCACAATATTGATCATCCACAGAGTTTGTAATTTAGTCAAATGTTTACAAATACAAGCGCAGCCGTTTAAAGCTCATTTGTGGTGAATGATGTCAGAATTTACCGGTATTTTGGAATGGATGTGTGAATGCTCTTTTCCGGAAAATTTCCGTAACGTTCTCGCCTGTGTGAACAGCACTTTTTTGAATATACCGGTAAAGTCGTTCCGGAAATTTTCCAGATATTTACCGGTATCACTGTGTGAAAGGGGCTAATGACACATCTTAGTAATGATCATGTGCTGAATGTTACAATTTTCCAAGAGTTGATAAAAGACTTCCATTGGTTTCAAGTCCCCTATGAAAAGTCTGTGGGATGGAATTTTCAGGTAACTGTTTGCCACATCTAGCACGAGAGCTTCTGTTTAATCCTTCATATAATTGCTAGATGTCAAAAGTATCAGTGCAACATCAGACAGCACTCGTGAGAACAGCACAGTTATACCATTAACAGATTCATTCATGTCAAGCAGTGCGTGCAGTGCCGGTGAGCGCTCCGTGTAGCTTTCGGTCACTCAGTTATGTTATAAAAATGTATTTTCTTGTGATAACGGGATTTCGTTGAGACATTTTTTCCTCACGCTTGCATATATATTTTTTTGCTAGTTAGTTTGATTACTGTTGATTTCAAATATATATATATATATATATATATATATATATATATATATATATATATATATATATATATATATATATATATATATATTTTTTTTTTTTTTTTTTTTTGTCAATTTATTTTGTGGCTAAAAAGTATTGGTTCAGGCACCGCTTTGGCACCAGAACCATTTTAAAAGTATCGATTTAGCACCGGTATGGAAAAAACCAAACAACCCAACACTAGTCAATACTGACGTACATGTGATTTTTCAGCTTTTTTATTTTGAATAAATTTTAAAAACTCTTTTTTTCACATTGTCATTATAGGGGATTGTGTGTAGAATGTTGAGGAAATAAATGGATTTCATTTATTTTTGAATAAGGCTGCAACAAACAAATGTGGAAAAAGTGAAGCGCTAAAAATACTTTCCAGATGCACTGTATATACCATGTTTAAAGTCTGTCTACTAACATTAAAAATTCTCAACTTGTGGAGGAGGCGCAGACTTCCCTTCAATTGGCCTCTACATTACTATCAAAATTTAGTTTTTTGTCAAAAATTGTGCCTAAATACTTAAAATTTGAATATTTTTTCATTTATGATGACTGGATGGGTTATGAAATCTAGTATCTACTGCTCTTGTTTGACTCCCCAGACATAGCTCTTTTGTTTTTACAATATTAAGATGTAATAAACTTTAACTGAACCAGTCTATGATACTATCAATATATTTAAAATATAAGGAGTTATTAATGTCTTCCTGGCAGAAAACCAATGCCAGATCATCAGCATACTTTATAAGAGCGAGTTTATCATTAATATTGCTATGCATTTATTGAAATAATTAGAAAATAAAATAGGGGACAATACACATCCCTGAGGCACCCCAACATTTAAAACAGAGCAGTCAGACATAACATGATCAACACAGACACGTTGTGGTCATTTATGTAAAAATTCTCTGGTCCATACAATCAACCAACCGCTTACTCCTAAATTATGAAGACGTTTTAAAAGAAGGTTAGGTCAAACAGTGTTAAAGGCAGCTAAGAAATCCATGAGAAGTATTCTAATATACATATTTGTAAGAGTGATTGGATGGAAATTATTGAACAAATTTGCATGCAGGTTTTTGTCACTCTAAAGAAAAGTGTTGTATAGTATCATGTACAAAAACAGAAAAGTCCTTCATCATTCATCACACATTTCATTTATTTTTGGAGGAGGTTTCCTCTATATGTTGAAGGGATTTTTGTCTCCTGCTGTTTTCACCAGGTTCGTGTGGAGTTTTTGGAGACAGCAGGTGTTTGCAGTGCTGCCAGTAAGAAAGGGAAATACAGAGCAACAGTAAATGTTGACAAGGACTCCAGCATAGCAGTTTCATTTGTGATCGTTCCAATGACACTGGAAAGTCAGCATATTGAGGTGAAAGCTTCAATATTAGATTATACAGATGGAGTTAGAAAGACCCTGAAGGTGGTGGTACGTCTGATGCAGTTTCAGGACTTAATATGATAGATCTTTCTCATATGTTTCAATAGATCAAGTAGAGTTCCACTGATAGTTAACATGCTCTCTTTCTTTCAGTCTGAAGGTGTGCTGACTAAATTCCAAAGCCAAAAACTGGAGCTCAATCCGGCCAAAAAAGGTTTGTTTTTTTCCTGTGAATCACACAACAACATTATGCTTTCCTTAACATTACTTCCATGATATTTTAATTGCTTAATCACAATCCAAAAGTGTACAAAATCTATTCAGCACACAACTCATGTCTCTTCCTCTACATATTCTGTTTCCTCTACATTATGTCAAATGGAACAGGGGAGCAGCCCTTACTTCTTAGAGCTGGTATACCAGGAGATCAGGTTCCAGGCACACCCGTTCACTCGTACATCACAGTTACTGGTAAGATGAAAATGTTTTCAAAAAAATTTCAAACGTGTAGAATAAATATACAGTTGAAGTCAGAATTAGAAGCCCCCCTTTGATTTTTTCTGCACCGAAGCAGATCCGAAACACACAGGTCACGTGACTAAAGTGTTTCAAAACATTGATCAATTCAGAAGCGTTTCGAGACCTGGAGAATCTGCATTTGACTGACATGGTCAGATTCAAGTTTCTAACTCGTATGGCCTAGTGGATAATGTGTGTGCACGTTCTTACTGTGTTTCAATCTAATTTTGGGTTCGAATCCCGACTAGTACAAATACTCCAAAATCATGATTCTATGCATTTTACTCATGTTTCTGTTTTATGGTGTAGTCTAGATAGGATACAGCTGCGGATACGCCACCAATTTAGCACCATTTTTGTAACACTGTAAAACAATAATTAATATTTTTACAGTACAGTGATGGGTTTAGGTTTTGAATAGACGTTAATAAAATACAATGGGAAATTTAATTAATAATATAAATAATTATTGTTAACTTCTGGCCACAACTTTATCTGATCTAGCAACAACCCTGTTTTATGACCAAAACAATACAAATTTATTTACAAGGCGTTTATTCGGATGTCAGAGCAATGTTGAAACAAAACGATACAAGAACAACACATTACCAAGTGGTACTAAAGCATTTTAAAATAGCTGTATCAGCCTGGATTCAAACCCACTATCCCCGCATGGTGGTTACGAACTTTAACCGCTCGACTAAACCACTTGTAGGTTTAAGGCTATAAAGTGGGGTTTCATACCTCAATTTGCTCAACTGTTCTTTGCTGAAGCTGTTTCAGTGCAATACAAATAAAATGACCACTAGGTGTCACCGTAGAGTGGGGTTTCGAAACGTTTCGAAGCTTCGACACATTTGCTTCGACTGTTTCAGTGTTTCACGAAGCCTCGCTTTGCCCACCCATACCAATTGCAGACAAAATTACTTATTATTAAAATAAAACAAGAAGGGAAAAACAAACTACCTCGAGGGGGAAAACATAAAAGGCAAAAACAAACTTGACTGGGCTGGCAGGACAAAGCAGGGCTGGACACAACAAGTCAGGAAAATATCAACGACGAACTGGCACAGGACAGAAGACAGGAGGAGAATATAAACAGAAGTAAATTAACACACAATCATATGATCACAATTAACTAATAATGGGTGGGACAAGAAGGGTGGGACAAGACAATAGACAGGAGAACACATGACACAAAGAGACAGCACAGGCCATGCGCTCACACAAAACAAGACTAGAACACGCAGCCAATGAGATAACTCATTAACCGCATGTTCATGACAACACAAGCATGCGGTGCATGTAAACACGCACCACATGCTAAACACAACACCAACAGAAGACTGAACGCAAGACACGAGTACATGATGAATGAAAACACTCACCATGCATTCACACACGCAGCATGCACGTTTCATCCCAGCGCCAACCGAAACCAAAACCAACTGGACTGAGACGCTGGGAATGAAACCCCACGCTGCAGACAGACAAACGTGAACACCCGGATGGGAGTGCGCACCTGCAAACACCTCACGCAACCGTATCAAGCGGGGGGGCGCAAAGTCCATGCGCCTTCACAAATGGCGCTCATACAGAGACACACAAACACATGACAAAACAAGTGCTCGACCCAAGAAAACTCAAGCTGAGCACAAAAGGACAGAACTAGACAGAGCTAGTGTCCAGTCTCTGCCACAAAAACAAGAATTTACAAGACCAGAGTGGCAGAACCTTGACAATAACTTGCCTGTACAACCTATCCTGCCTAGCTAACCTAATTAAGCCTTTAAATGTCACTCTAAGCTGTATAGAAGTGTTTAGAAGAATATCTAGCCTAATATTATTTACTATCATCATAGAGATAAGTTATTAAAACTATTATGTTTAGAAATGTGTTGAAGAAATCTGCTCTCTGTTAAACAGAAATTGGGGGAAAAAATAAACAGGGGGGGCTAGAAGGGTATCTTCTGTGTAAAACATATACGGGAATAGTCTGTGATTCATTTCCGATTTGGCGACCGCCGATAAATAAGGGACTAAGCTGAAGGAAAATGAATGAATGAACCCTTAACCCATGGCTTCTTAACACATGTTTTTCACCAAACTGTGTTTGACAATGAGCTTATTGCTTAAAAACAGCTGATGATTGGGTCGCTACTGTTAATTGCATCCATTTGGGCTGTTTTAATACCAAATTTCTAGGGTCAAATTCTCACATCATGGAGTGCTCGTCTTAAAAAAGAAAATATTTCAGTGATTTTTGCATGATTTTGCAATGTCTGGCATTCAGGGCGTATCTTCTTTAGTCATGATATTGAGGGTGGTAAGAGTTGGCCTTAGATTATGCTTCATTAGTTCCAGCAGTTTTGTGGTAAGTAGTCATATGCTTTTACTTTTGCTGTTGTTTTTGTCAATTTTATAATACTTCATTTTGTGATGTTCAGAGTTAGTTCATATTGATGTGTCTGGGTGTCTAAAGTATGCAGAAGCTCTACCCTTTATGTCTAAAATAAAGTTTTATCTTAATGATGTAATCATGTAGTTACATAATGATTCTCAAGGGCAATGCTTTTGCTTTCTTACTTTTATCCCTCTAGGTGAAGAAATCAGTCAGTCGATTGAGCATGCCATCAATGGAAGCTTCATGGGAGAACTTATCAAACGGCCAGGAGGATGTGGAGAGCAGAACATGGCTAAAATGACTTTGCCTGTTGTTGCTACTCATTATCTGGACAACACCAATCAGTGGGAATCTGTTGGCATTGACCGCCGTAAAGTTGCCATTAACCATATCAAAACAGGTCAGGATACAACAGATAAACAGAGTCTGAATCAAAATGTAAAAGCAGTCATCGATGTTCTCCCAAATTGTGAAATGGACATTAAAATAAAGATTTGTTCTTCATTAAGGTTATGATGGGCAGCTAAAGTACCGTAAACCTGATGGATCTTACGCTATCTGGATTAACACGCCGAGTAGTACATGGTATTTTGTTTTCCCAGCTTTCTTCTTTTTCTTCCAGTTTGTCACCTTATGTGTTTTTTTGCCATGTATTTTACACTTGTAACACAATATTACTTATTAATTATTAATTTGGTTCTGTTTCTGTTTGTTAAAGGCTGACAGCATATGTGGCTAAAGTCTTCGCCATGGCCAATGATTTTTTTGCTATAGAAGAAAATGTGATCTGCAGCGCCCTGAAGTGGCTGGTTATGCACAAACAACTACCAGATGGCTCTTTTAAAGAGGATGCACCTGTATATGACAAAAGTATAATGGTAAATTGAATGTTTTTAAATTAATGTCTTAGTCCTGAATAGATTCAGATACTCTTTAGTGTTTAGTTTGCTACATTTGATGATTTATTATAAAAACACATATTTGTAATTTTTGTGCTTTATTTCAGGGTGGGATAGAAGGCCAAAACACTGATGTCTCTCTGACAGCATTTGTCTTGATTGCCATGCAAGAGGGCAAAGAGATCTGTGGGGGAACAGTTGGTGTGAGTATACCCCTTCCAACACTTTTTCACCTTAAATAAATAGTTTATTTTTCTACTCTTCCTCTTGTTTATAACACACTATTTGCACTCTTTTATAGAGTCTGCATGAAAGCATGAGGAAGGCTGTTGCTTTCTTGAAAGATCAGCTTCCAAAACTGACCAATCCTTATGCAGTTGCTTTGACGTCCTACGCCCTGGCCAACGCTGACAGTCTTAATAAAGCAATCTTGATGATGCATTCCACTAAAGTAAACGGTCAGTAGCACCAACAAAATACATTGTGGAAGAACATGGAACATTAAAATTACGCAGATTCAAATTATGAATTAATAATACTTTGTTACATTCGTATAGTCCTTTTCTACACACCCAAAGCGATTTAAGGATTTGGGAAAATCTCCTCAACCCCCACCAGTGTTTATAGTCCACCTAAATGACGTGATGGCAGCCATTTTTCTGCCAGAACGGATACCAGCTAATTGGTGGAGAGGAGACAAATGACTGATGGAGGGGATGATTAGGAGGCTTTGAAAAGCAAAGGGGAGAGGGCCAGTCGAAGTCCTGGAACTTTTTTGTGACAAAGTCAATTTTAATATGGGGATGGAGACAGTGGGCAAATTTGGCCAGGATAATCCCCTACTCTTTTTCCGAAGGACGAAGGATTTTTAACGACCACTGACCGATACTGACCGGGCACAGCCCTGCCAAGCTTCAGTGGGCGACCATATGAGAGTTTCAGAGAGCTTATACATTGCATAAAAAGTAGTTGCAAAGCTTAACAAATGTGAAATGGTGACATGAAATGGAAAATCCTCCTCAACCCCCACTAGTGTTTATAGTCCACCTGAATGACGTAATGGCAGCCATTTTGTGCCAGAACAGATACCAGCTTATTGGTGGAGAGGAGACAAAAGCCCAGTTGGTGGAATGAACACCCTAACTGCTTCAGAACGGCAGAGTCACTCGCTGTCTTCAAAAAACGACTAAAAACTTAACTATTTAGTCTCCACTTCCCTTGATAATCTGCAATTGCCTCTCTGGTTCTACAGCTAACTGTATTACAAAAAAAAAATTCTAATGTTTTACTTCTTTACTTCTTACACTTTACATACCTGAAACTTGCCTACAGCACTTTATTCACTGTTGCTCTTATAGTTTTGTAAATTGCTTCCTTGCCTCATTTGTAAGTCGCTTTGGATAAAAGTGTCTAAATGTAAATGTAAATGTACAAATGAGCGATGGAGGGTTTGATAAGGAGGCTGTGACAAGCAAAGGGGAGAGGGCAAGTCAAAGTCCTGGGATTTTTTTGTGAGCACAGAGAGTCATGTGCTCAATTTAACGTCTCATCCTATCATTCTGCAGGGGACTGAATGATGCATAAATTACAATAAACAAATTAGCAATAAAAAAACAAGCATAGATAAATACAACAGATCAAAGAGATAAAAGTGAAATAAGCAGTATTTTGTAGGTTTCTGGGCGGTCTAACAGTATCCATATACAGAAATTGTAATCAAATGAAAATAACACAATTTACATTCTAAAAAATGATCATTATTAAAGTTACAAAGGGTGATATTTATTGTGCCTTACCGCTTTAATCTCTTCTGAAATGCTTGCACAGTCACAGGCCTTTTTACCAGCAATTTTCCGGAAAGGGATCATGTGTGAACAGGCCCTTTTTGAACATACCGGTAGATTTGTTCTGGCAATTTTCCAGAAAGAAAAGCTGTAACATTACCGGTAATATGCCGGAATGCTGTTCTGTGTGAACGCAGAAGGAAGATTGCCGGAGAGAGCATGTTCACGTTTAAAATGTGCTGACGTGAGACGTCTACTCCAGCCAATCAGAACATTCCGACGCATCCACATCCGCACTGTTTATGAAACTAAAAGCCTTTGAATATTTTTTCAGAAACATTTAGCAGCTAGATGTTAATCAGATAACGTTTCTATGTTCATTCTTAATGCCAACTGTGTAAAAATTATTGATAAAATGCTTATGATAAACCGCTGTTAGTTTATCTTCAAGCTCTGCTTCAGTTGTCCATTCACAGAATCTGTGTTCTAGTCAAATGTGTAAACATTTAGCTGCGGTTCGCTCATTTCTGGTTAATGATGTCAGAGTTTACCAGTATTTTGGAATTCCGGAACGTCCTTGCCTTTGTAAACAGTGCTTTTTTAAAATCGCTAAAGCTGTTATCAATGCTAAAACGATATATTGTACATCCCTAGTCCTGTTCCCTATACTGGGTTACTAGGACCCACCCCGACTGCAGGGTGAGCACCCCCTGCTGGCCTCACTCTTTAACTAGAAACCTAGTCTACCCATGTAGTATCCAATCATGTGTCTCTTCCTGTTTGTGTTTAAAACAGATGAAAGGTTCTGGAATGTCCCTGAACGGCAATATTACTCAATAGAGGCGACGGCCTATGCTGTGCTGGCACTCGTGAAGGCCAAAGACTATGATACAGCAGGAGAGGCAGTGCATTGGCTGGCCAAACAAAAGTCTAGTCATGGTGGTTATGACACTACACAGGTACAGTAACACCTCATCTTTTCACAATAGCTCGAGAACACAGTGTCTGCTTGTTATGAAAACCGTGACATCTGAAAAATCGCATCAAACCCATTTTTGTGTAGATCACAATAACCACAGGTAAAATGTGCACCGTACCTCACTACTTACCGTAGAAATTTCCAGCTGTGTTTGCATTCTTGTAAGTTAAGCCTATTCCTGATGAGTCCTGTGCTAATTCCAGCAAGACTCTGAACGGCACATCTGATGCCATAGGTCGCGTGACAGCAACAACATGGAGGGTGCAGTGCAGCTAAATTTATTTCATAACATAAAACACACATTTGTGTTGCGAAGTAGATTTTAAATAAAATAAAGTATATGTAATACAGCAAGCTATTTCAGACACACGATTCTCTGCAGGAAAGTATTTTAAGTCAGAGTCTTTAAATAAATATTGTGAATCGATTGGTTCTACTGATCGAAAGGTTGAAAAGCGTTTAATTTCTCCCAACAATACAATTGAATGTCAGTGTGAAATTCGTTGTCTTTGATTCCTCCAGGTGACCATCATGGTTTTCCAGGCTGTGGCAGAGTACCATGCGCAAACGCAAGACTTAAATAACTTTGACCTGAATGTGGAGCTGGTTGTGCCAGGAAGAAGAAAAACTGACAGATGGACCATTCAAAGAAGTAATGTGCATCTTGCGCGGTCAGGCAATGTAAGTACAGTAGTGGATCTCAACAGAATAGATCAGGGTCGAAACTTGTATGATGATTGTTCTGATGCTAATCATCTTGTCATCAACAACAATGTTGTGTTTGGTCAACAACATTTAGACTTTGGTCTGACCAAGAAGTTATCTGATCTGTCTGAGGGATTTATTAACCAGCAAAACACAAACAAAACAGCACCTCTTCAGTGCACTCTGATCCAATTCACTCCTTTACATTGACTATATAAGGGGACTAATATTGTTTGATAGCATAGGTGGTGATTTCATAAAAAAGAATATTTGCATGGTTTTAAAGTTAGGGTTAAGTTGTGGGCAAAATTATGGCCTAATTTCACACTGATCCAAATCAAGATTACACTGATATCACAATCTGATTGGTAGCATATATTTAGTCACTGCATGTGCTACCTACCTTTTGAAATGTAGTTAGCACAATCTGAGCAGGTAGTCCAAACCGTCAGAACATCAAGAATTAGATTGTTCTGATAACTTGAATATGTTTGTGTTCACTCAACAGGTGGATTTGAATAAGGACTTCACTGTGATTGCTAAAGGAACCGGATCAGCCATTCTCTCAGTGAGTGTCCACGAGTGTTTATATGGACAGCTGCAAGACTGAATGATACAAACTTGAAATCTGACACCTTCTGCTGTTTTCAGGTTCTGACGCTGTACTACGCCAGACCGTTTGAGAAGAAGACTGACTGTACTTTCTTTGATCTGAGTGTCAAATTGGATAAAATCCCTGAAAGTAAGATTGACAGTAATTTACTTTCTGTGGTACCTTCTATACATTGAGACGTTTCACACTGCATTTACTCTGGGTTATCATCTGTCTAAACCCCAGGTAGAGGAACATTTAACAATAGTAATCTAGAAGCCTATTACCACCACTTTTACACTGGGTTGTAAATCCTCATCCCTTTTGCAGAGGTTACCCCATTTTTCAGAGCTGAACTTATGCAGATGATTAGCAACCAACAACCAATCATGTGTCTCACATTCACATGCTTTGTACAGTCACAGAAACACTGCACTTTAATAATAATAATAATAATAATAATAATAATAATAATAATTCCTAACATTTACCTTGCGCTTTTCAGGACACCTAAAGTGCTTTACAAATTTTGGAGGAATCTCCTCATCCAATACCAGTGTGCAGCATCCACCTGGATGACGCAACAGTCATATTGCGCCAGACTGCACACCACACACCAGCTGATAAATGAAAAGGAGACAGAGTGATGAAATCAACTAGGATATGGGGATGGAGACAGTGGGCAAATTTAGCCAGGATAAAGGACGAAGGATTTTTAACAAACACAGAAAGTCAGGACCTCAGTTTAACGTCTTATCCGATAGACAGTGCTCACTGAACAGTATAGAGTCCCCATCAATATAATGGGGCATTAGGACCCACATCGACCACAGGTTGAGCACTACCTACTGGTCTTATTAACCCCATTTCCGGCTAGAACCTAGCTTTCCAATGTGGTCTTCCATTTAGGTAATGACTGAGCGCAGCCCTACCAAGTTTCAGTGGGGGACCATGTGAGAGTTTCAGAGAGCTAGCCACTGGCTATCTTATACATTGCATAAAAAGTAGTTGTAAAGCTTAACAAACGTGAAATAGTGACCAACAACGTGCAACTGTAATAAAGAATAGACAACTTTATTCAGATTTTATTCTCATGAAAAGTTCATATATGGTGTCACTAGGGATTATGGGCCTCATGCACAGATTTAGGAGAGTGCAGCGAAAACCAGCATATGAATACCCAGGATTTATTTTAACCCAGGGTAAAATATGAACAATGTGAAACAAGCCCACGACTCATTTTAGAATGAACCTGTTGATTATTTCAAGTGTGAAAAGCCTAAAACGCATTCGAAATGATTATCATTTTAGTTTGAACTAAATACACCAAATGTTTCTGTTTCCTTTTAGCAAAACCAGGAACCAATGGAACGTACAACTTCATCCTGGATTTCTTGTATGTGACCACATATTCCAATAAGCTTATTTTTATGTCAAGCTGTCAATTAATTTGTTATAATAATTTACACTTGTGTTCAGTTGCTTGAATCTGAGTTCAATTAAATCTAATTTTTGCCACATGTGTGGTATGCTTCTGAGCACGAGTGGTAGGTGGTTACCATTAGGGCTGGGCGATTTTTCGGTTTTTACGATTAATTCGAATTTACATTTTTGTAGGCGATTAAATTTTATATTAAATCGAGGTATCGCAATTTTTTTTATAAAATATTAGACACGTTATAATTGCACCATTGCGCTTTGGTTCACTCTCTGTATTACAGCCCATTCACATGGGGCTTCAGCGTCAACGCTTGACAAAGAGCGTGACTGAAGTTGGGGCGGACGCGATCGTCGTAGCAGCATCAGCAAAGGAAATTAGTCAGCAATAGGCCACTGTCTGAGCTGGTGTATTTGCATACAGCGATCTGATTGGCTGACGATTCCGTCGTCAAGTCGCGTGTTTTGCCTGACTGCCTTTTTGGGTATCAATCATGGTGGTGACGGACTGAACCCAGAGACTGGACAGCCTAATTTACCCCAATGCATGAAGCTGTGGGCATGCATCGCAGAGCTGGTGCAAACACAACAACTACAAGCATTTAAGTGTCTTAAGTTGTGTACTTTACTTTTGTTAATACCCTTGCATCAAACGCGCTTTGGTCCACTCTACTCCAGCACTGCCTGACGAGGGGGATTTACATTCAGACTAATGCAACAAGTGAAATCCTACATGACTTCACGCTTTACTAAGTCATGTCTGTGTGGATTGTCAGGACATATTCCCTTATAAAGTCGATAAACTCAATCTCTTAACATGTATGAAGGACGTATAAAAACCTGCCATGTGAAAAACCGCGCCGATCTTAGTTTGAACCGCGCTGATCTTAGTTTGGTTTGAAGACGAGCCGAGGTGAGATGCTGTAACAATGAAAAGTGAAATACCCGCCCCCATGACGTCATTTAGTGGACCTAGTTGAAACCCAGACAGGCAGTCAGGCAGCATAATACAGAGAGTGGTGCAAAGCGCATCAATTGATTGATATTTAAAAGGGGGGAAAAGATCAATAGAATAAATATATTATTTTATATTAGACACACATCTAGTGCTTGTATTTGCTCCTGCTATACGTCCACAACTCCACGCATAGGGTTAAATTAGGCTTTACAGTTTCCATGTTCAGTCCTTTACATCCACTGTATCTTTTTAAGAAAAAGGCAGCAGCATTACAACCTGTCATTCAACCAAAAGACAAAGTCAAAGCCGAGCTGACAGCCAATCTTTCCTAGACACAGCAAAGCTTGCAAAAAAATACTTCTGTATTCCTGCAACTGCAATATTTACACGTTTTTTTATTCAAATCTTCTTTGTTTTACATTTATTTACACCTTGTTGACCAATTTATGTATGGCATGGCCATTAACAATACAATGTTCCTTAACCAGATGCTTTTTCAAGTTACTTATGAAGAGAATTTTACTTTAGCCATGTTTTTGTAATGTTTAAGTTTACTAGTTACACAATAAAAAAAATAAATAAGTAAAAAAAATCTAAATTGAAATCGTGAAACGATCAAACTTTATAAAAAAAAAAATAAAGTTTGATCATATTTTTGCCATATCGCCCAGCCCTAGTTACCATAGTTTTTTTTTTTACCATAGTACACTGAATTCATGGTTTGGTTTGTACCTAAATTTTGTGGTCATGGTTTGATACGAGTATGGTACAACAAGAATAATAACAATTCCCCAATGCTTGCTTTTCTATTTATTCTGAACAGACAGAAGTGTTTCGTCACAATCAGAAGACTGTATTAAACTTTCAAAGGTTCAGCCCAACCTTCCCCTGAAACGAAGGAATACAGTAATTGTTCAAAAGCACAACAACGATTCAGTCTTGTGTGTTTTTGTGTAAAGAAAGAACTCAGGTGTGCATCAGATGTGACAGAGATCTTATTTTCCATTGTTTTTCTATGTAATCACGGTTGACAGATGTGTGTGTGACTTGCGTCTTATGCAGCTCCTCGCACATGAGCACCGTGGTTTATAGACTTTCAACCTTTACCCGCAGCGCTCATTACTGTCAGTTACAGAGCAGTGGACCAATCACAAAACAGAGCTTCTGTGTAGCAAAGTTGGCATGACAACGACTACAGAAACACTTATGAGCACTGCATCTCGTGTTTTCAGACTTAAATAAGCGTTCTTTGTGAACGGCTGCTCAGTGGCTGCACTGCTGTGGTTTTTTTTTCACTCTAAAGCTGGATATGTACTCTCCACCAATAATTTATACTTGTTTTTGTTCATATCTCGGACAGTTTTAGCTTTTAAAGTTTATTAACATTTTACTGACAGGAGAACATGAGTTGTTTGTTTGTTTGTTTTTTTGTGATTTAGCCTGCTCCACACTTCACACATTACTGTCTGGTTAGCTTCTGTTCTCTTCTAATGTTATCTGTTATAATTTATCTTATGATAACTGTTCTCTCTGTTTATTAAAAAAAATAACTTGTTCCTTAATTATAGTTTTGTAAATATTAAATTGTAATATATACATCAGTGCTAAACCTATGACTGGTGGAAAAACATATTTTGTAATTGTGTACCTGCGTCTGCACTTTCTATGGCCTCTTTTGCCTTTAACAAACTTATACCTAAGGTTTTTGCAAACCATTTAACAAAAACTTCCTGCTTTCCCACGGCTGTGGCAATTTCTGGCCAAGAATTATTGATCTGGTTATCTCTATTACCACGAATCATAAAGATGTCTCCAAGATCTCTTCAAAGTGTTTCATATTCAACTCAAATTAAATGTAGTGCCGTGCGAGCTGTTCGCTCAAGTTCAGCCGAAATCATGTCACGCGCATCAAAAACAAACTTCCACAAACACCACAATGACATCATATGTGCTGCGCGCACTCAAGTGAACTAGCGGATATGTCAAGTATAAACCAGGCTTAACAGTCACTGCGCATCTGGATCAACAGTATTCGCGATTGAGCATGAACCGAACCATCAGTTCTGTACTGTAATAGTTTGGGACGAACACATATACTGTTATAAATTTATATACTGTTATATATAATTATACTTTGAACTCAGGATGGCACTTCTAGTGTAAAATAAATTGACTAGATGAAGCAAAAGACCTGCAAAGCCTGGTGATATAACCTGCTCTCAATATTCACAGCTACAAAAACAAAAAAAATGACGCCACCATGACGATTCTGGACATTGGCTTGCCAACAGGATTTGATATCGATGAAGCTGATCTTAAACAGGTATTGTGATGGAGAACAAATGTGCTGTGTAACACACATCCACAGACACGACATAATAATATGATGATGTTGTGTGTTGATTGATTCATTTTTTCTTGCCTGCAGTTGTCCACAGGGAAGGAGAGATACATTCAGAAATATGAAAAGAATAAAGTGCTCTCAGAGCGAGGATCCCTCATCATCTACTTAAACAAGGTATTTCAGTGCACAGTATAGCTGCAATGCTTTAGTTCTCTATCAGCTAGGCTAAATCAAGTGCTGTTTTTGTAGACACAAACAAGAGTTGCAATTCAGTCAAGCATACTTCATTTATATATAAAGACTGACAACTAAAACTCAATAACATTTAGTTAGAAATGTTAATGTAGGTAAACTTCCAGTGCACAATACATGTAATCTTTTAACTCTTGTTTAAAAAATTAAAAAATAAAAAAAATTTAACCAAACAAAATTTTTAAATAACATTTGTACTTTGTTTTGATGCATTAATAGTGTTTCAAAGTATTCAGCTAAAAATAATCAGTCTAGAGCCCCTTTCACACATACAGACCTTTTCGGAAAATTACCGGCAGTTGTGTGTGTGTGTGAACAGGTCCTTTTTGAAATTACCGGTAAATTTGTTTTGGCAATTCGTTTGGCAAGGAAAGAGAAGTTCTAACATTACCAGTAATTTGCCGGAATTTGCTCTGTGTGGAAACGCAAAAGTAAAATTGCCGGAAAGAGCGTGTTCACGTCTAGAACGCGCTGACATGAGAGTCTCCTTTAGCCAACCAGAACATTCGGAAGCATTCACGTCTGCGCTGTTTATGAAAATAAAAGCCTTTGAATACTTTTCCAGACACATTTAGCTGCTAGATGTTAGTCAGATAACCTTTCCATGTTCCTTGTTAGCGGCAACTAGTTTTTAGTGTGGAAAACAATATCGATAAAATGCTTATGATCAACAGCTGTGAGTTTACCTTCAAGCTCTACTTCAGTCGCTTTACGCATGTGCACGTGAAGTGAAGGAGTGCTCCAGTGAGCGCCAGCACACACACGTATACATCTCGCAAAGCAGCTGCATGAAGGCTAAAGCTTTAAATAATGTGAAGCCATCAACAAAAGCCCGACCCCTTCTATTTGTACAAATACAAGCGCAGTTTAGAGCTCATTTCTGGTTAATGATGTCAGAATTAAGCTGTATTCTGGTATGGATGTGTGAATGATCCTCGTCTGTGTGAACAGCTTTTTGTAATTTACCGGTAAATTTGTTCCGGAAATTTTCAGAATATTTACCGGTATCACTGTGTGAAAGGGGCTTAGCATATACATTTCTAATGCTGTTTCTGCCAGATATTACTGAAATAAACATAACATGCTAATTAGAGAAACTGTCAAAAAAAGAACAATGTCCACAGTTTTCCCCCAATTCTCCAATCCAATATTTTGTGATAATGTTAGTATGTCACAAGCATAATATGAGAGCACCAAATGGACTTTTAATTTTCAGCCAGGCAGCCCAAGGGCTTCCAGTTACAAAATGTCTCCATGTTTTAGTGACAGTGACTCCAAAATGTTTTTCCGTTACAAAATTGTCACGTTTAAGAACTGATTTTTAAAAAAAATCATTGAACCTCACTGACTGTTACATATACGATATGAAGTGGGTCTCAGATCAGTCGAGACGCACTGCATTAGACTCAGTTTACCCCTGCCATGTCTTTAAATAGGACAGTTTATTTTACCCCAGTATTTTTGATGGAATTTCTGCGCTAGCCTGTTGCTACTGACTAGTGGTTACACCGGTTTTTCATCTCGTTTTACACTTGAACAACTAAATGAATGCTGAAGTCTATTTAACTGAATGTTTTGTAATTACATTACAACATCGATGCTGTAAAAACAACCTGGTGAAATTGAAAATAGTCACATTAAGGAAGTTTATCGTTGGCTTTAAAACTCTAGCTGTGCATAGAGCCCATTACAAAGGGGACATTTAAAACAGTGTTGTATAATGAATCTGCTTTGCTGTCTCATTAGGTTTCTCATGAAGTATCAGAAAAACTTGTCTTCAGAATGCACAAGACCTTTAATGTGGCTTTGCTTCAACCTGCTTCTGTCACCATATACGAGTATTACTCACCCGGTAAGCTGCTGTATGCACACCACACACACGGTATTCACACAAGCACGCATTACGCTTAATCCTGATTAATCACATCCCAAAAAAGCGTTATTTTATATATATAAAATTGACTGATGGCACTAATATGATCTATTGAATTGACACAGGATGTTATACAGCATGACTTATATCATGAGGGGAATTTTTTTTAATATAGCACAACCTTTTATTGTCAGGGCTCGACAATAAGGACTGACCAATGGCCCGGGGCCAGTGTGCGAGATGCTCGGGACAGTAGGCAGAATCGTTACTGGCCCGATCGGGCCGGTGCTGCCTTGTCACTAAAGTTTAATTTAGCTGCGACTGTTTGTCAATGTTATGATTGTGTAATAGCCACATATACGCCTATATGAAGACAAATATGAGTAGGGCGAGATGTCAATCCTACCGGTAAATGTGTGTTTCATGTTGAATATGAAAGTAAAAGCGTGCTGAACTATCACCAAATGCTGATTATCCATTAGGAAAATTGACTGAAATTACCATCTGACAATTGTTCCATATTTTAATCTTATAATATGCTGTATTTCTGCACTGACACCTCGAAAAAAGATCAACATCTCGGTTCATATGTTATTTCTATCTACATTTAAGCCTATAATGCATAATTCTAGCCAACGTCCCCCACCCCCCAAATGTAATTACATCACAATTGTAGTTGTATTACATTCTCAGTTGTATTTAAAGAAAAGGTAAGCTGAAGGTATGTTTGGCTTTTGACATATTATTTAAAATATGTGGTTGCGAAATAGCTATCAACTTTTTTTGTTGGGGCCAGTGAAAATCTAAACCAGGAAATCTGAAGAAAAAAATACTCACCGTTGAACCCTGATGATCATATGGCATAAATTTCCTTTGCATATCATTAGTCATTTACAGTGTCATCTAACATACAGTGTGTGTGTGTGTGTGTGTGTGTGTGTGTGTGTGTGTGTTTAAATCTGATCCAGATGCCCGCTGTAAAAAGTACTACCACCCTGAAAGAGAAGATTCCGCCCTATACAGACTGTGTAAAGGAGACCTGTGTGTGTGTGCTGAAGGTATTACCAATGTAAACATTCAGTTATGATTTTATTCATGTTATTGAGAATAATAATAAACTCTGACTTCTCTGAACACAGAAAACTGCAGTTACCAAAAGAAAAACCATGTTGATGAATCTAAGCGCTTGATTAAAGCCTGTGAACCCCATCTGGATTACAGTAAACACATTCAGTTTCTACTGTTATTGGCTCATCATGACTGACTTTAAACTGTACATTATACTGGTTTTGTTCACTTCTGAAACTGTTTTTGACAGGACACTCTATAAACAAGAACATGTTGGTTTGTTTTCAAACCAAATCTCGGTCAGATGTGAAGAGACCCAACCATCGGGTTAATTTGGGGTTGTTCACTTAAATTCAACAAAAAAAGTTTGTTCATATTTGACCCAAATTTGATTTTAATCAACCAGTTTTTAAGGGTTATGATACTGTAAAAGTACATTAATGTAAAGTTTGTATTCATTCATTCACAGTTAATTTTGAGAAAACCTAATATTTCAACTTTACTTCAGTCTTTAACTATTAAAATATTGATTATTTTCTAAATGGTGTGAATGAACAACTGGACAAGTCATCCACAAATCAGCCCTAATGTTTCAGATGCTCAGTAAAAGTTGCGACTATTGTAGTGTTTGGCGATATACAAAATTTTCAGATCGCCATATCGCCACCATGTGAGATCGCCAATACTTGATTCTATCGCATGGGGGTGCGCAGTGTTATATATATTGGCATGTTTGTTAACTGTTTTCTGATAAGAGTTTCATTTTAGACATGGCTGCGGCGAGTCGGCAATAGGCTAGCCTATTGCTTTAGTATTAAATAGCCTATTTGACTTAAAACTTTTCACTGAGCTCAGTAAAATGTTCTTTGATAAGTGATTAATAGTCTGTTCAATAATTCTTTAATGCCAAAAGGAATGGTAAAACACAGACTGTAATTTAATTGAATGTAGGCTAGTTTAAATAAAGAAATAAAATAGATTTTAGACTATATAATAAATACAGGTCTAACATATTTTTAAATTAAATGAATAGGTTATTTTCTGAAAAATGCGCATGTCCGTGTTTATCATTCTATCGAATTAAACACAAATAAGACAAGTATGTATATTCGGTGTATTTGAAGAAGCAGTCCATGCATGCACTAAAAAAAACATGCTTCAGGCCCCCTTAAAACTTAAATAGGCTATTAGTAACGGATATAAAATATAACTTTTTTGTGAAAGCAAGAGAGAATCATGCAGGTGTGCTGTTTTAAAGGAGTCTTAAATGACCAATGACCACAACACATTTAATTACAGAACATTTGAGCTGGTCTCAGAGTTCTTTCATTTTCGTCTTCAGTTGTTTAATTTTTACAAATCAATATTTAACTTGTGTGTTAATTAAATCCAGTTTTGCTATTTAGTCTATTATTTCAATGCAACCAAGTTGCAAACTAATTTGCTATGAGATGTGGACGTGCAGCTCGGGCATTCAACTGCTGCTGCTGAGACAGAGAGAGAGAGAGCGCAAGAGAGCAAATAAAAATGACACATTTTTGTCCAAAAATGTCGGTCAAGTGATGGTAATCTGAGCCGCTGAAGTTGTCACATTATTTATAGTTAATTTATTGTTAATGATGATAATTTAAAATAATATTACTATTTATTTCATTTAATAATGCAATTAAAATATGTAATAGGTCTACATTAGTGCGAAACGAGCTAAATATCCTCTTTAAAATCATCATAGGTCTCTTTATCTTTGCCTATCGTAGATACACGATACTATCGTCTACCGGCACAACCATAGACTATTGTAGATCATGCACACACTGCAATGTTGATGCTGAATCGATATATTGTGCAGGCGTAATAATATGCACCCTTTAAATGTCATTTTTAAATCACATATTGTTCTACTTAAGATAGAAAGTCATTCAGGTATAGAACAAAAAGAGGCATTAAATGTGTTAACACTTGTGTAAAACAGTCAAACATAGTTGAGTTGTAAACCCATTCTCTTTATGCCATTAACATACGTGTATGTTTGACAGTTTATAAAGCGAAATTAGTGAAGATGGACCTGAAACAAGACTCCGATATCTATCACATGAAGGTGGAGAAGACGGTGAAAGAAGGTACGACCTCAATGTGTTTAAATGCCGATCACGAAATGCATTAGAAATGTGTCTGAATCCTGTTTCATCAGGTTACAGTGCATTCAGTTTTACACACAAACACACTTCACTGAACATGTATTATACACATGGACATCAGCTTGTTGGATGTACACTAAATACTGCATAACCGCATGTGTATACTGCTATACATAACTCCTTAACTTTTCAGATTTGAACTGTATAAATAGATAAATATAATTATTGTGAATCGAGCTATACAAATAAACTCCAATTGAACTTGTACTGTCCTGTAGGAACTGATACGGATGTTGAAGGGAAAGTGAAACAATTTTTGGCTCGTCCCAGTTGCCGAGTGAGTTTAGGACTGGTTGAAGGAAAGTCGTATCTCATCATGGGAAACTCTGTTGATCTGCCGACCCTTGGGGGAAGGTAGGTGTCCTGATTTACACACGATATACTTCAGGTTACAAATGTAACGATGAATTGTGAAGTGGTTAAAAATCAATTCAAATATGAGACCAGGGATGTACGATACTGGGAAAATACAATTGAGCATTATGACAACGATACTTCTTACGATATAACTAACTATTTTATAAGCTACTTTTTAAAAATCTTTTATTTATGTACTGATCATGCTAAAATAAAAAGGTAATAGATATTTGTTTTCCTGGGCTAATTAAATAAAGTGCAAACATTTAGACTTTAAGATACCCTGAATAAACTAAAATCTATAAAAATAAATTCAGATTCTGATTGGCTGTTGTAATTTTCCTCTCTCGTCTCGCGGCATTAGTGTTTATTTTCAACTCTAGGTTCAGTTTACATCACCTACTATAAGGCGGAGATAAAGATAGTAAAGGCGTGATCTGATTGGTCAGATTTGGATAACCTATGTAGAAGCCAAATTATTGGCTCATAAAATGAAATGTTATTTATTGAAGTTGTCTGCGATATGGATACTGTGATATTATGGCGGTAGCAATCATTTTTCTATATTTAATATTCAACAGCAGAACAGCACCTACAGGGGAAGTTGGTTTAAAGAATATAAGGCCCTGTTTACACTGCCAGTTAAATATGACCCAATTCTGATTTTTTGCTCATATGACAGATCGGATCTGTTCTATGACCGTGTAAACACGAAAAAAGCACATGCATACAGATATTCAGAGATCGGTCTCAGGCCTCCTTCATATGTGGAAATAAATCAGATATAGATCGGATATGTGACAATGCGACTGTCATGCAAACAGGCAGATCAGATTTATTGAGGCGTTCCGTTCTGTACATCATTAAACTTGCGACAATGTGGTGCTTCTTAGATGTGCCTGGAAAGCGTGAATGCATTGTGCACGTCACTCCCAATATGCACTCAAAAAAAGAAATAACGAACTTGCGCATACAAAACACACAACATGTGAACGACCCTTATTTATACCCTTAGCCACAGTTTATCCAGTGTGCATGCGTATTAGCCTCGGTGTACAAGCTCGAAACTAACGCACAGTTGGCATAACTTTAGGTTGCAGCATTTTGTGCAAAAATGTGGCGTTGAGAAGCCTTTATGATTAATTAACCATGACAAATTAAAGCGCAGTTAATAGTGAAATCAGTTAATCGTTGCATCCCTACAGTCAAGCTTAGGTTTTTTCTATAAAGGGTTTAATATATTGATGATGTGTTTTAAAGGGTTTTCAAAAAATCCTCCCTCCAAAAAAGCTATTTTTAAAGAATCATCCTATTTATACTCCTAGATGCATGTGTAAGGGCTCATTCACAGTGAACATGTCTTCTAAAAACGCAAGATGCGGCACTCAGAAATGGGTTTTAAACAGCGCAACGCACTGCGAAGTCCATATGATGCAATATTATGAACATGATGTAATAACGGCAGCAACGCACCAATTAGAATTAGAAAAACATTATGTTATGATAAGCATTTGAAGAGACATCATATAACTCAGAATATCTTGTTGTACCACCTCCGAACTCTTCTGATTGTTCACTGCTTTTGAAGCTGACAATGATGAGCTGCACTGCTTGTGAAAGTTAAAAGATCTTTTAACTTGACATGGCGTCTAAAAAAAAAATAATCAAAAATTCAAAAGACACGAAACATGAGCAAAACTTTCGCAGACATCTGACCAGCATGTTTACATTGTGAATGGCCCCTAAGTCAACCACTCATGAGTGTTTTGTCTTTACTTTCGTGTTGTTTCTAGTCTGCAGTACGTCATAGGAGAGCAGACCTGGATTGAATACTGGCCTACAAGTGATGAAAGTAAATCTGCTGAACACAGAGATCGCTACATCGGCATGACTGCAGTCGAGAATATGTTTACCACAGGAGGATGTTTGACATAACTGCATTACACCTGTTTGTATTTTACAACACCATCTTTCCTATTTCCAAATAAATTGTGTGTAATGTCGTTTGAGCCTAATTTCTTGTAATTAATTATTAAAATCAAGACTGTATCAAATGAAAATGATTGTTTTAGATTCCTGCCTAATAAATCATGGTGTTACATGTTGTAACCTACAAAACTATTCTGATTACTTCATTATTCAACATTTGTGTCATATTTCTTTGACTACACAGTATCTATACAGTCAGTTTAATCATCATAAGGGAGTATGAAGGTGAATTTCTGAACTGATCGAGTGTGATTTAACAGCTCTATATTATTACAGATAAATACATAACTGAAATAGAATGAATGAAAGAATCTGATTGTTTAATTAACAAGACAATCAAGGTTAATAAGAACAGTTTTTCCTTAACAACAAAGAGCGATCAACGAAATGAGTCAGTTTCCCACAACACATCAACAAATGATGTCAACATCCAAAGTAAATAGAAATGTACATATGGGGGAATTACCAACTTACTTCACATGTGACGTCACACAGGTTTAACCACACATACCGGTTGAAAAGAAAAAACGGTAGCAATAGCAAACATATGGTGTTGTGCGGTAGGATGCCAAATTCCAAAAATAGAAAACGTACATTTTACCGTACACCACACTGCTTTTGATGTCAACCCTAGACGTCTTTGGCTAACAGCCATCGGAAGAGCTGAATGGAGTGAGGACCTAATTAGAAATGCTGGACTCTGCAGTTCTCGTGTTATATCAGGAAAGTTCACGATATGGTGAATCATACACATTCCGTTGTTGATTGCGGCAATGATTTCAGCACAAACAGTTAAACATGGTGAATTAAACTTATGCAAATACTATATAATTAATATAACTTATCTCTAATACAACAACAAACTTTGTACCCCATCGGATGTCATTACCTCGCTGTAATTTTCTGTGACTTCGATGCATGCGCATCCTGAACGTTTAAAATTCGGTAATTCGTCACCAACATGTTTTTACCCAAACAGGTAGACACTATACAATTACCTGTACACAGCAGTCAGAAAATTATACATGCATCATTTTCCAACAGCCAACAGATAAAGCAAGTTATTTCAAGCTCAGGCAAGACAAAATATACGACCATTAGACTAAATGCAAGTAATGCAGTGTGTTCAAAAAGTTATGAATTGCTGTGAGATTGTGTTGGATTATCACTCGCTATTAAATTATTATTGTGCCAACACGAATCAATTAATTTAACTTAGCACATTTAAGTGAAGTGCACATAAAACGATCCGGTTTGAAACAAATTTTTGAAGCTGCGTCACGGCCATGACATAATAGCGTGTATTCCAGCATGTAGACTGGCCGTCTGAGCCAGAGTTTGCCTTATTACGTCTCAGAGTGTGCTGCATTAATGCATAAGTAAGGCTTGGTTCAAACCAATCAGCACGCTCTATTGTGCAATTAATATTCATTACTGTCACAGTGTTTAGATGACAGAGACGCCACGTTGTGTTGGCAAAACAAGCGTGAAGTGTTGCTTTTATAGTTTGCTGCAGTGAAGTTTTGTTTTCATTTTCTCTCTGTGAGCGCAGCTAGAGTCACGTGTGGATTAACAGTGAACGCGACGCTCGACAACAATAACTTACGTGTCTAAGGAGGATTATTGTTTACCTGAGAGCTGTTCTCATCTGCAAACGCTGAGATACGGATTCGTTTGTAGTCTCCTCTTAATAAAGATGCGGCTCTAGTTGCTGGTGATTGTCCTGTCTCTACAGATTTGGTAAGTGAGCGACCAGTGCTCTTTGTTTATTCAGTTTGTTCGTATCGAACTAAGTTAACCCTTGCACCGAGTGTAAACATGTTAGCACCACAACCAAACTTTAACCTTGTGTAGGATTTTCACTGCATTTTGTGACCGGAATAACACATGCGGCTTTCTGACGCTACCTTCCGTGTGCATCTAAGTTTCCGGGAAATGCTGAGGTTTTTTTTCTCTCATTGGCCGTGCGGTATCAAACATTGCATGAAAAATACACGCTTAGAGCAGTTCCTCAAATCAAATATCTCGTTTGTCGCGAGGGGCATGAATTAATTCCCTGAATGAAAGAGCCAAACTGCAGTTAAAGTCCACCATTTAATAATTTGGCAAATAATTCGACTACAGATGTCCATGTAAACACCGTCACTTTCTCCAGTGTGTGTGTGTTTTGACTCTGAAACTCAGCGGGTGCCCAAATAGACGCTCCCACACCAAACCCTTTTTAGTTCCTCCGACACTCCCCCCTAAACAGAGCTGGACACGCCCACTTTTCTGACATTTTCCAAAGTAGAGGTGTGAAAACACCCTGCTGAAACGAAGGGGTTTCATGGCCCTTTAAATCATGTTGTTTCAGCTTATTTAAATTAGGTAGTCTGAACAAGAGGCAGAAAAGATTGAGAGTATGAACCTTTCATGCACTGATGCCCTTCCAGCTGCAATCCAGTACTGGGAAATACCCATACACACTAGCCGCGTTTCCACTATCGCGCCTCAAGCCAGCGAGCCAAGGCCAGTCGCGTTTCCACTGTCACTTCTGGGGCCTAATCGGGGCTTTCTTGGGGACAGTGGCCGGCCTTTTACGGCCCGCCGAATACCTTGGGCCAAAGAGGGCCTGCCGGGGCTTCGGGGCGGAGTGAAAGAAGAGGCGGGCACAGTTTTCCAATCGCACACGAGTACATGTGCCAAACACATAAACAAGTAAATAAATAAGGGAAAGAAAGAAAACATCTGTCTTTTTGCATATGATCGCCCTTATGTTTCTCTTTTAAATGTAAAGCTGTTGCATAAAATAATAAAGTAGTTTTAATTTATAAGTGACTTTTCTTTGCTGCATCCTCCTTGATGTTTCAATAACGCATAATAAACTTTACTTTGTTGATGCCGCGAGCGGCTTTTTTCTTTTCTTTTCAATTGTTTTTATTTATTTTGGAGATAATACACTATATGAATACAAAAAAAAAAAAAAAAAACATTAAACTTTACAAATTTCGTGTCCACTTTTGTAGGCTCAAAACAATAGTGTCATATCTAGGTAAAATAGCCTAAGCTATATTGAAATAATTTAAAGAATTACAAATATCAGATATAATAAAATCACATTAAATAAATAAACCAATATAAAACTAACAAAAGCTAGCTATAACAATTAGGTACTATATCAAACTGTTTTAAAGCCATATTAAACTTTCATTTTTCAAAAGCCTCTCTGAAAAAAAAGATTTAAGGAATAAAAAACAAACATCGGAGAATTTTTCAAATATTATTGATAAAGTATTTGGATACAATGATATTAATCAAATCATGCAAACAGCATTTTCGGGGTGAGTAAAAGCAGAAATAGACAACCTTTTTGTCTTCCAGCTGCGCAGCACTTTACAGACGCATCGGGGAAAACTGCAAGTTCAAAATTTGTTCTGTGTCCTGAAACAAGTGTGTATGTTTTTATATGACGTGGTAAAATTAAAAAAGGAAATTTTAAATTTATAAAGAGCTTTATTAGTGCATAGATGCTGAGCGCAACGTAATATAGGCTATATTTTTTTACGTGCTGCTCTTATGTGCTGAAACACTGAACACTTTCCTTTACTTAATAAGCAACATCTTTAAATAAAGGGGAATCCCCTATAAAGTGTCATAAAGCTTATAGGGGAAAGTTCATGTTTCAGTTCTCTCCAGAGCATTTGGGATGAATGTTGGACAGCGAGGATGTTATAAAATACATTTTATATAGAGTTATTAACGGAGAGTTTTATATATGTGGTGTTATATTATGGAGGTGTGCGCTCCCTGCGCTGGGTCCCTCCGTTATTGGCAAGACCACTGGATTTCAATGTCAACAGTCGGTCGGCGAGTAAATGAATATGATGAATGAGAACACACAGGCATGTGCGTATAGACATACATTGTACTGCTGCACAGTAACGTGTCATTTGTTTGTTTTGGTTGTCCTAATTTTAATAGTTTCGTGATGATGTGGTGTGCTTTATCTGCCTGATTCCCGCTGAAGTGACATTCGATTCAGGGGATGTTCTGGGGCGGGGTTTGCGTGACGCGCTGCGAGCTACTAGCCCGACAGTGGAAACGCGACATGATTTCGGCCTCACTGCTCAACTTCCCGGGCGATTGGCCCGGCCTGGCCCGATAAAAGCCCTGGCTCACACTGGCCCAATAGTGGAAATGCAGCTAATTGGTAAATTTGGTTTTCTATTCACACATTCAGACTTTCCCCTTAATAATATATTTTCAGAAAACTATTGTTTGCAAATTCTAATTAGGTAACTTATGTTAGCAGCCAATGACTACCAAAGTAACTTACAGTCAATTAAATAAAGCTAATATTGCTTTAAAGCAGAGATGCCCAAAGTTGGCCCATGGTAATCTTTGATTTGGCCCGCCATCCCATCTGAGAAAGGAGAGGGAGAACTATAAGGGATGTTTTAGATATAGTCGATGTTTTATTGTTAAAAGCTGAAACTGAAATTAAATGTTTCAATTAAATGGTGTAAATTGATCTGATTTTGCACAATGTCACCCACCAATGCAGAGAATTTGGTGAGCAAATCAAGTCAAAGGCAAATTCTGCTGGACCTGTGTATTCAGCATTGAACTCCACCGTGTTATAAATGTGACTGTTTATGTTTTTTATTGCTCCAAGTTATAATTTAAAAAGTTATACTGTATTAGGTCACACAATTTGTAGTAATGTTTTCAATTTATATTTAAATATTGTGAAATAAATAAGGAAATGACCCTTGGCAACTTTAACGTAAAATTGTTTGGTATATTTATCTTCGGCCCACGGCTCTCAATGACATTTGATTTTTGGCCCTTCATACGAAAAAGCCCATCCTTGCTTTTAAGTCATAAATACAGTATATGCCATTTCAGAACGAGTATTCTAAGTAGATTGGTAAACAATATAGTGTGTCACAAGTTGTCAATAAATGAATGTGTGAATATAAAACCAACTTTACCTTAATACAATGAAGCATGAAAATCAGGGAACATCAATATAAGTAAAAAAAATAAATAAATAAAATAAAAAGCTACATAAACAACTGGTTGTGCACGATAGGTAATATTTGACAAAAATAACATGGCGTCAGTTAAAGCGCGAAAACATTTGAACTTGTGTAACGTCAATCTCGGCCTTCAAACTGTTAATAAGTTGATAACATTTATTATTTTACTGCACAGCGGCAGCACAAATATCTTGGCCTTACCTTCTAATTCTCCACATGCCAGTTTATCGACATTCGGCATATTTAATCCGTAATGAACGTTCACAATCACCAAATCACTCGCCGTTTCCACTCACTCAACTGCCACCTGTAACTGTTTTCATTTGAATATTCAAACTTCAGCCCGCGTAATCACGTCACTCACACACGACCTGGTTTTTAACATTTGTTTTTATTTTTTTCCCGTCCCAAATCAAATTCAACAACATGTTAAAACGTAAAACGTTGAAAAAGTTTAGAAATTAAATAAATGTTATTTGAAGGTACGTCAATTAAATCTCCAATTCAGTTACACTGCCATCTGTAGGGGTGTTGCGGCTACTTCATCATCTGTGAGATCCACTTCTTGATGTCAGGTGATGTTTGGCACTTCCAACAGTCAGATTGTTTCACTAAATATTTAAAAGAAAATGCATTTAACATATATATATATATATATATATATATATATATATATATATATATATATATATATATATATATATATATATATATATATATGTGTGTGTGTGTGCGTGTGTGTGTGTGTGTGTGTGTATGTTTAATATATCTTATTATATTACACATATATTTAAATAAACATACTTATTTAACAAGCTTTAGATATTTTTAGACATTTTATCTCGATAATATTTATTTCTAAACATTTTTGAAAACCTCCAAAATAAAAATAGTAATCCTATCCTAATCCTGTTTCGATTTGTTAATAAAAGTAGGCTGAATTTTCATAATTTGTCACGAATTTATGTACTGGAGGCAATAAGAAAATTTATATTTATATAAGTAGCTACTCACCTGTCTGGACAGCACTCTATACACAGCCCCACAGTATCACAGCATCCAAGACAGCAGTCTGTAAATATTAAACACATCTGTCCTTCATCTGGGGTGTGGCTCTGGCTGCGGCGATGACACGGACATGCGCATCCATTACTGCAGCTGCCCTTACAATCATTCTCACATCCGTCTTTACTGTTCTCACAACCCATAACGTCATCAACAACATCAGTTTAATGGAGTTGGTCTGGTAATGTTCTTGAATCTTGTATAAGTGTTTCTTGACTCGTCATGCACGAGCAGATTGGAGGTTGTTACTAGGGATACAGCTGCGGCCGGAAGTTAACGAGAATTATTTGTTAAATTACCCAATACTCTATTTTATTAACGTCTACTCCTATCTCAACCCTAAACCCATTCATCGCAGCAGTGTAAAAACAGTTTATACCGAGTATCATTCATATTATTTATTAAATTACCCAATTAAATTACATTGTTATAACTTCTATTTTCTACCCCAACCCTTACTACAACACTCACAGTATTTTAAAAATATTAACTGTTGTTGTTAAAGCCTCACAAAAAAAATGCTATATTAACGTGAGTATCCACAGCTGTATCCCTTCTAGACTTTACTCAGGACAGTGCTGGGAGCGAGTCGATTTCAAAAAGAATCGATTCCGAGGCGTCGAGAATCAAGAGTCGATTCTAAAGTTCAGGATTGATTTCATAAGCGGAATTGTCTCCTTTTTTGGTTTTAAACCAGAATTAAATTATTATTTTAGCTTTCTCTTGCTAATGTTGATCACAACTGACTTGATATTTATGAACAGATACATATATTCGTGAGAAGATTCGTTTGTTTCAATGAATTGGTTCAAATAATCATATCAGCGACTGATTCACATAAACAGTTGTTTATGGTATTTGTTCCAATAACCAAATAATAGACAATATAAACGTATAATGCTGATTTTTACCTACCTTTCCTCAGTTATTGAAGCTAAAGTGCTTCGGCCATTATACTGTTTGCACATAAGCCAATTGCACTAGACACTTTTTGCATAATAAGCACCATTTTAAGAACCACTAAAGGTTGTTTACATCTGCTTTCAATACTCCACTATCAGTATTGTATATTGTTTACATTTATAGATATTTATATATTTACATTTCATAATTATACTTGTGTCACTTCTGTGTATATATGTTTATTTATGTGTATGACTTCACTGCTGACGGCAAAGTAAGAATTTCATTGTACAGGGAAACGTGTTTCCTTACTGCACACATGACAATAAACACATTTAAGTTAAAGTGTTTACGTTTTAAACTTTTATTTTACAGGCTACCTAATTTACATGATGAACATGGTTAAACTGAATAATTAAACAAATAAAGCGTTTGAACTGCATTTGAATACATAAAAAGTGAACAGTCGCATGGTATTAAGTGTTTAACTCATTTAATTCCAGTGTAGTTGCTCAATGAAGCCAAAAGGAGGCAGAAGTGTCCTGTAGAGATCAGCGTAAACTCTAGACGGGAGACAGCCGCCGACACTCACATCACAGCATTATTTTTTAACACTGTACAACAAAATTTTAGTTTTTGACAAAAACTAAAAATTTTTACATTACTTGGAGTTAGTTTAAGTGTATTAGTTGTTCTGAATAGGTGAACGGAATGTAATGGGTAATTTACAATAATAGATAATACTTGGTAAAATGTTTTGCAGTGCTGTAATGGTTAAAGGTGGGGTATGGAGTAGTAGCATTAATAAAATATTCATTCATTCATTCATTTTCGGCTCAGTCCCTTTATTAATCCGGGGTCGCCACAGCGGAATGAACTTACAACTTATCCATGTTTTTACACAGCAGATGCCCTTCCAGCCGCAACTCATCTCTGGGAAACAGACACTCATTCACACACACACACTCATACACTACGGACAATTTAGCCAACCTAATTCAACAATACCGCATGTCTTCGGACTGTGGGGGAAACCGGAGCATCCGAAAGAAACCTACACGAACGCAGGGAGAACATGCAAACTCCACACAGAAACACCAACTGAACTGACCCAGCCTAGGCTTGAACCAACGACCTTCTTGCTGTGAGGTGACAGCAGTACCTACTGCGTCACTGCATCGCCTAATAAAATACTCCTAACGCATAACTTAATAAACGGGGCAGCATGGTGGCTCAGTGGTTAGCACTGTGGCCTCACAGCAAGAAGGTCGCTAGTTCCATCCCTGACTTGGTCAGCTGGCATTTCTGATGTTCTCCTTGTGTTGCCGTGGGTTTCCTCCGGGTGCTCCGGCTCCCCCACAAGTCCAAACACATGCGCTATAGGTGAACTGGAGGAACTAACTTGGTTGTAGTGTACGAGTGTGTGTGTGTGAATAAGTGAGTATGGGTGTTTGCAGCTGGAAGGGTATCCACTGCATTAATTATATGCTAAAATAGTTGGCGGTTCATTCCGCTGTGGTGACCCCTGATAAATAAGGGACTAAGCTGAAGGAAAAAGCATAAATGATTACAGTAAAATGACATTTCCCTTGGTTTACTTTAGTTTCACACACTTGTTTCTTGTGAACATGAAATCGCGTTAAACATCATTGAGGTGAAACAGCTGCTCAGTAAATCATCTCCAGCCTAATGAAAGCCACAGTATTACCTGCATATCCTGGTGTGGGTTTATCTCCCCCTGTCATTATCATAATTGCAGGTGTTAAAAATCCACATCTTCAGTTCAAACAGAAGTCAAGCAGTTTAGAGGAAAAGAGAAGAACGTGAACACTCATTACAGTCACTGCGGGATTTATCTTGACAGAACTTTCATTTTTGCATAAACATTACACACACACATACACACACACACACACACACACACACACACACACACAAGTATTTAATGATTGTCTGGAAACAAATTAATATCATACACACAAAAAAAATAATCAAAGATGATTCTCAAAATTTGATTTCCGTAAAATTTAAGGTGGCTGCAAATAATATCAGAATCAGATCAGAATCCGTTTTATTGCGAAGTGTGCTTCTCACACACAAGGAGTTTGTTTTGGCCACAGAAGCTTCCAGTGTACATAAAGTGACAACACAAAATAAATAATGTGAAAAAAAGATGATAAACATTAAACAGAGATGCAGTTAGTCAAAAAAACTGGATGCTGAGTTGTATGTACAGATTTGTTATAAATATACAGGTTATACGGTGCTGTGTACAAGTGCGTATGAGAAAGTATTGCAGATGTTTATTGCACAGTTGGGGGATATTTAACTGTTCAGGAGGTAGATGGCCTGAGGGAAGAAACTTTTCCTGTGTCTGGCTGTTTTTGTGCTTGGTCCTCTGAAGCGCGGATCAGACGGTAACAGTTGGGACAGGTAGTGTGCTGGGTGCGAGGCATCCCAAATGATTTTGCGAGCCCTTTTACTCACTCTGGAAGAGTACAGTTCTTGAAGTGTAGGAAGGGTAGTGCCAGTCATTCCTTGACTATTCGCTGTTGTCTACGGAGGTCGCAGCCTGATCTCACAAGAAAACGTAAGTATTTTATGTTTTGCCAGTTTAGTGGCTAATTCATACGAGTTCAGTCGTATGAAATTGTACAATTTTAAAAAGAAGGCGTGGCACTTAAACCCAATCGTCATTGGGGGATGAGCAAATCGTACTAAATTGTATAAGTTAGATTGTACGAATTCATACGAATTAGCCTCTTAATCAAAAACTTACTTATTGCCGTGAGATTGTGTTGGTATTGGCAGCTGAGCCGAACCAGACGATGATTGAAGTGCAGAGGATGGATTGGATGAAAGCTGAACTGTACGAGCAGCTCCTGTGGCAGGTTAAACTTCCTCAGCTGACGGAGGAAGTACAGGCTCTGCTGGGCTTTCTTCACGATAGATTGTAGCAGTGATTGTACTTCCTTCGTAGATATCGACATATATGGGCTGAATGTAAACAAATTAAGTTGAACATTCATTCATTCATTTTCCGTTTGCTTTGTCCCTTTATTTATCAGGGGTCGCCACAGTGGAATGAACCACCAACTATTTCAGCATATGTTTTACATAGTGGATGCCCTTCCAACTGGAATGCCGTACTGGGAAACACCCATACACACTCATTCACACACACACACACTCATACACTACGGCCAATTAAGTTCATCAATTGCCCTATAGCGCATGTGACTGTGGGGGAAACCGGAGCATCCGGAGGTAAACCCACGCTAACACAGGGAGAACAGACAAACTGAATGCCTCAAAGGAAGTCTAAAAGTTCAGAGAGGTTTGCATGATTTAAAGCAAACCTCCTCCACTCTGTATGAAAACACTAGATGCCAATGGAAAATGATTATATGAAATGTGTTTGTGTGTTTGAATTATTAAGAGCAGAGCAGTTATGGGGTGGAATGAGAAAATCATTCAATCAACAGAAAAAATGCACTCATACATATTTAAAGTTCATACAGAGAGGAGCACACACACACACACACACACACACACACACACAATACTTTACTATACTATAAATCAACACACACTGTAAAATAACGCTGGGTTCCACACTGTAAAAAGTCATTCTGTGGCCTCATATATTTCATTATATTTAATATGTACACTTCATTAAATAAATTAATTTCCTGTTTTTATGCCCTTTTTTTGCTTTAAAATTACTTAAAAATGTCTGTTATGAAATCTAATCATTTTTTAAAAGAATTAAGCTATTTCTTTTTATTATTTAAAAAAAGAGAAAATATTGATTAAATCAAACTTGGTTAAAATGAGCATTTTCAAATTCACAATCATTTTCTGTTACACTGATCAATAATGAAATCAATAACTTTGATTAAAATGTGCTAATTTTTAAAAGTGCTATTCGCAGTTACTTATTTTAAATGACTAATTTTAAATAAGGCAATTTAATTAATTGTTACTCAATCCATATTTGTTGAATTTAATTAATAATATTTCTTGTAATCTGTTACCTCAATTTTATTGTGTAGATATAGTTTTTTTTTTTTTTTTTTTACAGTGCACACAATTCCTTCATGCTGTCTCAAAACTCATTCATTCATTTTCTTTTCGGCTTAGTCCCTTTATTAATCCGTGGTCGCCACAGCGGAATGAACCGCCAACTTATCCAGCACGTTTTTACGCAGCGGATGCCCTTCCAGCCGCAACCATTCTCTGGGAAATTTTAAGGGAACTTGAATTATAAAATCTAAACTGGAAGCTGTTAGTCCACTAATAGATTTGCTGTACTACTGACTAGGCTGCTGCCTTTTAAGGGAACTTATATGTGACTTTTAAACATTAAACTGGAAGCTCAGTCTTATCTGTACTACTGACTAGATATAGACTGCTGCCCAGAGGAACTTGACTTTTAAAATATTAACATGAAGCTGTGTTTTTCCATTGATAGCTTTACTGTACTGACTAGATAGACTGCTTCCTTTTAAGGAGACTTGTACGTGACTTAAAAAAAGCTAAACTGGAATCTCAGTTTTTCCACTGATAGCTTTACTGTACTATTAATTGTACCATTTTTGGTGCCTGTCGCTTTAAATTCAAATGAGATTGTGCTCTTTTTCTAAAGAGGGCGGAGCTACAAACGCCAGTGTGTCAGCATAATGGCAGATTCAAAAACAAGACCAATGTCCTATGCTATCCTGAAGTTGATTTTAAAATATTCATTATTTTAAAATCAATCCCCGCAACGCACCCCCCCCCCCACCCCACCCGCTCTACAAATATTTTTTTCCAGCACATGCCCCTTGGATAGTCTAAGCACGGGGCTAATGGGTAATGTAGTTTTTCAGAGCAAAAGATTATGTAAAGTGTGATTGTTTTAAAAATAAGTTTAATTAACACAACAAATGACTCCTACAGAAGCTAATACAATCTTTGATGGTGTTTTCTACTGTAGTCGATGCAGAAATCAGGAGTTAAGCTGATATAAAAATAAACATAAGAAGCTGTAATGTTACTTTAATGTCATATATGCGTGTATTCAGCGACCTTTAGGGCTCTAGTTAGAAAAATGCCATCTCGACTCAAACAAAGGTCAAATCGGAGCCATTACAGCCTTTCAAGTGTTGTGTTTTCACAGCAATGACTACCATTACACCACTTAACAGAGTCAGGCGTCCATGCAGTGGCGTAGCGCAAAATGCGGAGGCCCCCCTGCAGGGATCACCGATGGGGCCCCCAGTTTTCAAGGGGGTCGGTGGGGTTTGGGTGGGAGGTGTTTGGGGGCGGCAGAGCCAGAGATATACACATATACACATATATCTATGATCGGGAGTTTTCCTGGATGTTAGTATTTTTTTTTTTAATTATGAAAATTATAATTTTACATCACTTTTCTACATTGATGGATCAGTGATCGCACGGGCATTCCTGACAAAAAGCTTGTGTTTGTGTGTATAGAAATGTACTATTCACCCTCCCTGTTAAATTTTATCTAATCATGTCCTGAAACACAGCTCCTCTTCTGCTTTCACTTCTCATACTGACGGAGGGAGCGATTTGTTTGTGAATGAATCTCCATTATGAACGACTCTTTCACTAACGTTAGCCGACAATAATACAAGTTTCTGGCAGCGCAGCATCGTTGTCATATTTCTTTTGCATTGTTTGCTGATTTTATTCAACAAAGCTAGCATGAGCCGAGTATTTAGTGCGAATTGGAGCTACTTTGCCTTATGGTGAATGCAGTAAGTGGCTGTTATCATCAATAACGCTACCTGTTTAGCACAAATTTCAGAACATACAAAAACAGAAAAAAACTTAATATTACCTATGGAATGTTCTGCCTTTGTGCTTTGTTTTCTTTGTTTGCTTGTTACTACACTCGTAGACAGCGCTACAGTCCCGCATCTTCACGTAAAAACACTTGACTAGTGCGGTTGAATGACATTTGTCCTGGGAGCACTGTACCAATGTGGCGGCTCTATTGACCCATGCTCAGGGTCCCTATACAATATCTATTGTATATATCTATGTCACAAATTGAGGTGCGGGAAAAGGAGGCGGAGTGGAGCGACAACGTGGGGAATCCTTCACAAACTGAGGAGCGATCACAAACCGAAAGCGGCGAGAGCGTCAAAGTAGCCAGAAGTCATTCATTTTTTAACAAGAACCGGCGGCGAGAAACAGCGGCGCGTCTTCATTGGCTATGACGCGGTTCGGCGGCAAGCAATCAGAATGAAGTAGTCCACCGCTTGAGAGGTGTTCAGAGAACACAGACCTGTGATCTTTGGTTCCGTCCACAGTTGTTCCCAAGAGTTTGATTATTGCGGTTCCTGGATTTTCCATTATTGAAAATCGCGACGACGTGGGGCCCCCTAATCACGCGGGGCCCCCCCGCGGTGCGTGCCCTGCGGGCCCGTCCGCTACGCCACTGCGTCCATGAGCATCAGAAACATGCTGAAAACCGAGACTGAAGTGACTCTACTTCTCTTAAGGATCCTTTAGCCGATCTGCTTTTGCTCTGCCGTGCTCACAGACATTTTAACATCATTTCTTGAGCTGGAGAATGAAACGGTGCAGTGAAATGAAACACTAAAATGTTGGCAGCTGGACTCAAGGCTGTCCTTGTGGGAACGTCATTGCACCGAAACACAGATGCTGCCTTGGAGATACGGTTTTTGACACTCTTTATTTATTTATGTGCACGCTTTAGTTTTAGCTCTGCAGTGAGTATAATCAAAACAGAGTGCATAATGACTCTGCCTTTGTTCTTCACAGGAAGATTTGAGACTGGCAGACTTTACTTCTCAAGCTGAAGTAAATTTATATATATATATATATATATATATATATATATATATATATATATATATATATATATATATATATATATATATATATATATATATATATGGTATTAGGTGAGTAAATGATGGCTGAATGTTTTGTTTATTTTATGCATTTTATATTATATATTTTCAAATGTTTATTTAAATTTTATTTACAGTTAAGGTCAAAATTATTTATTATTATTATTTATTTATTTATTTTTTTTTTTATATTTCCCAAATGATGTTTGACAGATTCAGGATTTTTTCCACAGTATTTCCTCTAATATTTTTTTCTTCTGGAGAAAGTCTCATTTGTTTTATTTCGGCAAGAATAAAAGCAGTTTTTAATTGTTTTTAACCCATTTTAGGTCAATATTATTAGCCCCCTTAAGCAATATTAGTTTTGGATTGTCTACAGAACAAACCACTGTCATACAATGACTTGTCTAATTACCCTAACTTTACCATAAATAACCTAGTTAAGCCTTAAATCGTCATTAAACAAACGTGCTTGTTTCCCGCGTGATTTTCGCTGACATCACAGGCGCGCGCACCACAGACTGACAGATATCTGCGCGCGCGGTCGCGTTAATGTTCATATGAATGAGATTATAAACACACACACGCCTTATCACAGGAGCCACAGGCCAAACACACTGTCTGTCATCAATTAAGGCAAGCACAAACACTGGCAGACTGTTAAGCAAACACGAGTCTTGTTTATTCAGCTCCTTGTGGAGAGCTGGACATTATAAATCATCCGGCCAATGGAGATTTGAAGCAACAATCTCTGCTATTTCCGTCACATACTCACGTACACACCATAATGAGGTAATAGTATAGACGCACTGAAAACTAAATTCACAGTAAAAATACACGAAATTGGCATGAATCAGGCAATAGAAGCTATCTAACTCCAATCAGGCTTCAAATAATAAAAAATAGAGGTATTAATGGACATTAATGGAGACACTCAACCGCAAATCAAATTCAGAGTGCGAATTAATTGACGATTAGGGGGTCAAATTTTTTGGCAATGTTAGTTTTTTAAATGCATGCTTCAGTGAATCAAATGTATTTATTTATTTAAATTACATCAAATTTATTAACAAAACATAATTTTTTTGTGTTTTTTAAAGTGATGTTTCAAAGGTAAAGACAGCACTACTGCACCTCTGCATCATCCCCACAACTACAATGTCATTAATGAATACAACGCCATTTTGTGTTGCTTGCTATGCTGTAAATTTCGGTCGAATGGCAACAAGAGAAGTGATGTAGACTTCACTACATCCCTTTCCCACACCTTTTTTTCGACACAGCATACAAAGCTAGCAAGTGACTGATTGTAAAGAGGCAGAAGTCAGAAGAAGGGCACCTAATACAAAGTTTCTGACACTGTTAGAGAGATACAACCAGGGATTAAGATGTGACGAGGGCTCTTTTGGGCTCATTGAAGACCAGCATTTTAGATCATTTATCGAGATTTCACAGCGCGTGATGGACGTCCAGCCAGGAGAGCTTTGCAATAGTTCAGTCTAGATGAGACAAGTGCTTAGATGAGACTCCATCTGGGAAAAGGAGTTTAGAGTCCTTGTGGGGGGAAATCGGCGGTGCTGCGTTTGCTTTAAGCTGAAGCTCTTTCAGTAGCAGTGGGCTATCATACTAAAAGCCCACTAAAAGAGCTGAGAACAAAGACACAAGACTTACGAAAGTTTAATTCCACCACAGGCACTTTCTTTTTTGTTATCGCTTTAGGAAACGCTCAAAAATACAGCATTGGGTCAAATCTGACAAACCCAACAGTTGGGTTCATTTTTTTATTATTCCAATGTTTGATGGTGTGTTTAAACAAAGCAGCAATATTAGATTCAATATTTAATTGTTTAACTTTGATTTAAAGTCAAGCTGTTGGCATAAACGACAACTTAATCCAAAATATATATCCAAAACATGTATGAGCATTGTCAGTTTTCTATAGTATATATATATATATATATATATATATATATATATATATATATATATATATATATTTAGTATATAATAAATAAAAAAAATAAAGTGGGGCTAATAATTCTGACTTCAACTGTATATATAAAGTACTATAAAAATCTGAAAATATGAAGTGTAAGACCAAGTAATTTAAAAAAAAATTCTAAATAAAACATTCATTAATACTAAGTCATCTTTATTTTTTTTTAAGTTTGCCATAAAATATTTGAAATTCTCATTTATTTTTTTATTATTTTTTTTACAATAAAATCAAGATCAACCTAAAAGTTGGGTTTGTCCAAATATGACCCAACATTGTATTGAAACAACTCAGCATTTTTATAGTGTAATTTATAAATTTAAAGCATTAAAGCCGAAAAACCAACCACTCGTCACTTTTAAAAAATGCTGGGTTGTATTAAACTCAAAGATGACATATTACGCCTCTTTTTACAAGATTTAAATTGTTCTGTGATGTCTCGAGAGAGTGTGTGTGTGGTGTTACAGCTTAAAATACCACACTAATAATGTTTTCTAACTCTGAAACTCGCCCTTTTAGGTTTTAATCCTAATTGGTGACTGTCGCTTTAAATTCAAATGAGATTGTGCTATTTTCAGAAGAGGGCGGAGCTACAAATGCCTGTGTGTCCTATAGTGGCTGATTCAAAAACAAGACTAACATCCTATGCAAATGAGGGAAAGATGGTCACTAGTGGGCGGGGCTTTCCCCCTCTGATGACACGTACAAAGGGAGAATGTCAATCAAAGTGTTTCTGCAGACTGTTTCTATCAAGTCAAAAATGAAGTAATACACTTTTACAATTAGAGGCTGGTTTTATTCACACACTGCTGACACACAACTGTGTTTAAACCCCTGATAAAAGTGATTTCTGCATAATAGCTGCCCTTTAATGTCATGAACATTCAGTCATGAACAAGTCAATCGTGTTTGCTTGACTGTAGTACAGAATGCGGCGTTAAAGCGCCGAGCATTTAAAACAAGCTGCTGCACTCAAACATACTTTAACACCGCGCTGAATGAACTGCAAGACCTCAGCCGTGTCTGACTGTCTGAATCTATCACAATCTCATGCAGAAGACGCACAATTACAACCCCAGACCCGTGCAGCGTTCAGCTGTGCAAATGAAGATGGTGGGCTTCAGGGGGATTTGATCAGACCATATGCTGGAGCAGAAACATATATGCTAATATGGCCGCCTCATTAAGGGAAATTACTGCATCGTAAAGACCAATGAGCTTCCAGCAAATGACCGGAGATCAGAATTAATGACGGGGGAATAATAGCTACACGCCTCACTTGGGCAGGCCTTATTACATTATAATGCAGGTCTATTATATACTGCTACAGGGAGACTTAAGAGACCACTTGAACATCCTCAGCTGGATTTATGATTTATGCGACTGAGTAAATGGCATTTTTGCTTTATTCTGTTAAATTTGAAATAAAACAATGGTAATTTGAAGCATTTATTTGTTCATACTATAAAAATGTGGCATGTTTTCAAACAACTTTATAGTCATTTTTTAGACGACACAATATTAATGTTTTAACCTTTGTGCACTGTTCACATTTACTACCCTAAATTTACTAAAAAAATTTAAGGAAAGGTTTTGTTAAACAAAAAATTATGTTTACAGCTATATTTAGCTTGTTTTGACACTAAGAAATAATTATTTGTTTTTGGTGTGGTCAGAGATAAATTTGGTAAATCTTTCATTTTGAGCCCTGAAAAGTCATAAAATAAAAATTAATAGTAAAGCGACGCTATGAAAGCATTTGTTCATGCACATAGAGCAAGCTCATACACAACACACACAAAAATGAAATGATAGGGGATGACACACAACTTAAATCAAGACATTTTAGCATGTCAAAGTCAAATTTATGCAAATAAAATATATTTCCCAACAACAAAATTGTGGCTAGTAATAATGGCGAGTGGCTAGTAATGTTGGAACTAGCCACAGTGGCTGGGGATCAAAAAGTTTATGTGAAGCGCTGAATATTGTGAAATATAGTAAATATAAGTATTTTTTTTTATAATTATTTTTAGGGGTTTTTCACCCTTATTGGGTTAGGACAGTGAAGATTTTACAGACAGGAAAGTGTGGGGAGCAGAGAGTAGGGGAAGAATCGGTAACGGACCTCGAGCCGGGAATCGAACTCGGGTCACCTGAGCACCTTGGTGCTGTGTCGACGCAGTAACTACTAGGCTAGTGGCGCCAACTATTAATAGTAGGGGTGTAACGATTTATCGTTGTACGATTTATTGCGATGCAAAAATGTCACAATATGCATCGTGGCGTTATGACGATTTGATTACGATATGACGTCCGTTTTCTCTTATTAGTTGAGCTGTTTGCACGTGAGCTACGTTCCACCTGCTGTCGCACATGAGTTCAGATTGCAGCAGCAGTAATGTTAGCAGACCAAGATGAGTGGAGCTGAAATAGTGGATGGCCCATCCTCTCAAAATCAGACGTCTGGCAACATTTCGGTTGTACAGTCATTGCTTTAGACTCGTCCGCTTTTTGACACGCATACTGGGTCAAACATAGCCTAAGTTTTAAAGTCTTCACAGTGATTTACATACTTTGCACAGTGACAGGGATACCTCCTAATGGTGTTGAAAGAGTCACATACTGTATTTATAAGGTACAATTTACCCTAAAATATCATTCTGTCTTCATATAATGTTCCCGCCGTGACGTGAGCTGTTACTACAGAGGGCGGACTTTCAGAGAGGCGCGCGTATGGCAAGCCGTTTTAGCATTTAAACCTTTGTTCTGACTATCCATAAATATATTTAGAGATATCTCTAATTATATTTTGACTAGTCATAATTATAATTCGACTAGTCAGAATGACAATTAGAGATATCTGCAATTACAATTGTACTAGTACGAAATCAGATTGGAGATATCTGCAAATATATTATGACTAGTCATATTCCTCCATTGACTACCATTGAAAAATATTTGCAGATATCTCTAAATGAATTTAATTAAATATGAATTAAATACCTGGAAATGTGGATTTTTTTTTGCACACACAAAAAACGCAAGTGACCAAGCAAAGCCTTAAGCTCTTACTGTTAAATTCAATTGAATAGAAAGCTTATTATTTTGCACCTTTACTTAAATTGTTCCTTAATTTTGTCTCTGTCATTTCAATAATATTTTTAAGAAGTTTTTAAATTGTTTTATTTTCCAGAGACAGGCCTGTTTAATTTATTTTCTTAAAGAAGGTTCAGTTTAACAAGTTGAAACAAAAGAAATACATAAAAAAATAGTTTACTTGGTAAAATTTGCATTTCAGTTTCATTTTCAATTTTTATTCCAAATATCGTGATACATATCGAATCGTGAACATTATATCGTGATACACATCGTATCGTGAGCTGAGAGTATCGTTACACCCCTAATTAATAGTTTATTTTTTTGTATAATATAATATTTTTCATAGTTTTTTATTGTTTATTTTCAGCATAAAATGACAATTGGTGGGAATGACAAAGATTTTCATCTGTTGAGGCTGAAAATCAGTGTTGTTTCAGCAAATGTTGACTCTAACTCTTCTGAAGTTAACCCTTCTGTACTGTTGGGGATGTTTTCATCCACTCTGTTCACGTGGGTTTTCTCCCAGTGCTCTGGTTTCCCCCACAAGTCCAAAGACATGTGGTATAGGGGAATTGGGTAGGCTAAATTGGCCGTAGTGTATATGTGTGAATGAGTGTGTATGGGTGTTTCTGAGTGATGGGTTGCAGCTGGAAGGGCATCCGCAGCGTGATAAATATGCTGTATAAGTTAGTGGTTTATTCCACTGTGGCAACCCCGGATTAATAAAGGGACTAAGCCAAAAATGAATGAATGAATGTAATCAATACAGTCTTCATCTGTTTCCCAGAGATCATCATCACTGCAGTAAATCAGGCTCACTCACACTAAACAACCAGACTCTTTTATTTTGACCGTATTTTTTCTTCTCGTTCTCGCTTCTTGTTCCCGCAGGCAATAACAAAAGTGGTTTACACAAATATCGTAATTCAGCTCCTGCAGACGAGATCTTTCCACAAAGCACAAAAACACTGAAATGAAGCAGATGCATGAGTTTACAATCAACACCACGTCCAGGCAAAGCTCTGCGTTTCTGACCACTGCTGAAGTCTCATGGACAGCCAACTGAGCATCTTCAGCTTTTCACTGCTGCGTTTCCAATGTTTCCAATGTTTAGAAAGCAGAGGGCCGTTCACACATCACGTCATTTGATCGTGAAAGTTTGGTGTGCAGTTTCATGTTTTCCAGGTACACATAGTTGAAAACAACGTAACTTTTCAGAATGTCGCAAGCACAGCAGGACATGTGACGTGAACATAGCTGCCAACATTTGTCTCTGAAATTCTGGATGACAGGGGGGATGGGGGGTGTTTCAGGCGCCCAATACGATCAGACACTATACCAAAATTGGCGGGGGTGTTACAGACCGTAGCAAAAAAGCTAAGGACCAGGGACGGGGTGAAATAACAGTTTCCCGAAAGAAATAACAAAACGGGAGGGTGGTGGGAGATGGGTCTGAAATACGGGAGACTCACGGGAAAAACAGAAGTATTGGCAGGTATAGACATGAACCAACTAATTAGGGTTCAGTACCAATTGGAAAAGCACAGCAGTGTTTGGATGCACTGTGTTTGTCTGAGGTATTTAGTCTACAAACACAGTATGAAGCTGTTTGGTTGTAGTGTTGTTATGATAATCATGGAATTTGGTACCAATCGATACTGAGATTTTAAAACGTCCATTTCCTGTGAACATTTGAGCGTGTTCTTAAACAAAGCTGATTTGCCATTGTGCTCAACAGAAATCAGGGGCGCAACTGCACATTTACTGATGGGTATGCGGCTTCAACTTTTCCGCGCCCCCCCCTTCAATCCAACTATATTTTAAAACAGGCAAGTGATAAAATGTGGAAAATATTTCCATCAATAAATTAAAGATATTTTTTCATAAAGATATCAATATGCTTCAAAAAATACAGTTTCGCAGTTCTGAACACACCTGAAATAGTATGAATTAGTAAAAGGTATAATTACATTAAGCATGTTAAGTCGCAAAGAAATGCCTCTCATACCTCCCCAAATTTCTTCTCAATTTAATTTTCCCTCACTAAATGATTATAGCACCTTGACTAGCCTTGCTTTTGGACTTTTCGTACTACATTTGTCAAAACAAAATGATAGACATGGGAGTCCTAAAGGGCAAAAGAACATTGTGATTACTTCTCACATGTATAAAGTGAGAAGTGTAAGGTCTGTCTTTGCCAGAACAATTGACTGAAACTGCTAAAAGTGAAATAAAAAAAGACTGTCAAATGTTTAGTGTAAAAAAAACAGTAACAAACTGTGTGAAATGTTCTATTTAATTGAAATTTTATAACTTTGTTTGTAGCTAAAATTAAAATAGTTTTGAGCTAAGAAGTTACCAAAAGGCCTGATGAGTCAATATGATACATAATAAATTCATAAAAACATGTATATGGTATGAAAAATGGGGGGGAGGGGTGGAATGATTTTTTAATTTAATAAAATACAATATTATAAGCGTATAAAATGCTAAATAAACATTTTTAACAATATATATATATTATTATTATTATTAATATTATATATTTATATATATATATATATATATATATATATATATATATATATATATATATATAATTTGAAACTTTTAATATGGATAATTTCAAAAATAGTTGTGGCACAATGGCGCCCCCCATGTGTGACGCCCCTATGCGCCGCATATACTGCATACCCCCTTTTTGCGCCACTGACAGAAATGACTGTGATTGGCCGTAAAGGTCATCAGTTCATCGAACTCACCGCTGTTTACTGAGTGTAACCACAGGTACAGGGACACCGCTGGAGGAGAAAAGTGGTCAGTGGACGACGGCAGAAGTTACCTGCCTTCCTGCCCTGTTGTCCTATTGTCCAGCAACAAAAGATGCCAAAGCATGTTGGAAGTTGTGAAGGAACTTCATGCTTTTCACACACTTTTAGACGCGACGTGTGAACAGCTCCTTAGAGCTTCAAAACACCGCATTCCATTTTAGTTTCCATGGTGACATGGAGCTTTTGAAATTCTGGAAGTAACATTCTAAACTTTGAACATTCTAAATCCCTCATGTGGAACAGAACTCCAGGACACACAGAAACAGCAACATCAATATTAATAATAATAAAAATCTCATCTTTTCAATGCAAAATGAATAGGAATGTTAGCAGCATTTAAACAGACTCTACAAAACTGACACACAAGTTTGGCTTCTGATTGGTCAATCCAGGTGTGACACACCTGCGTAATTATCACTGTGCATTTATGCGTACTCTGCTGCACAGCGGTGCCATTATATTATATTATACAATGAATCTTCAAGATCCTCAAGCAGAATGATGGCACTTGACACTACAATACAGTTTCAATCTTTCATTTTTTTAGTGAAGGTTGTTTACACTACCTTACAAAAGTCTTGTGGTGGATCCCAGTTGTAAAAGCAACAAATCTTAACTTGACTTCTAGTTGATCATTTGGGAAAGAGTCAGAAGGGGGATTTGTCTGTTAAATCATCTGTTGAACTGAATCCCAATCATCACCAGTACTGCAGAACACCAGCATGGAGCCAAGATTCACACAGAAATCAGCCAATTTTGGTGAAGGAAAAGTCACGGTTTGGGGTTATATTCAGTATGGGGGCGTGCGAGAGATCTGCAACATCAACAGTCTGAGGTGTCAAGACATTAGTGCTGCCCATTACATTACAAACCACAGGAGAGGGACAATTCTCCAGCAGGATAGCGCTCCTTCTCATACTTCAGCCTCCACATCAAAGCTCCTGGAAGCAAAGAAGGTCAAGGTAATCCAGGATTGGCCAGCCCAGTCACCAGACATGAACATTATTGAGTAAATCTGGGGTAAGCTGAAGGAGGAGGCATTAACGATAATTCGAAGGATCTTGATAAACTCTGGGAGTCCTGCAAGAACGCTTTCTTTGCCGTTCCAGATGACTTTATTAATCAGTGATTAGCAAAGATGTATGGATGCAGTCCTCCAAGCTCATGATGGAGTCAGACACAATATTCATTCTGTCTCCACTGCAGCAGGACTTTATATTCTATACTGGACATTATTTCTGTTCAGTGATGAGACTTTAGTCTAAGCAGAGTCAGACCTTACTGTCCTAATAAAATCATTCAAAATCAAGGCATGACCATATTTTATTGTGCTCAAATAAGCGTAATTTGGAGGCCTTTGCCTTTCATATAAGCCACTTCTGATACCAAATGCTCAACTAGAAAGCAAGTTATTATTTGTGTTTCTAAAACTTGGAAAAGCGACAAGACTTTTGTCAGGTAGTGTATATTGTGAATTGCATCTGTTAGTATATGAATACCATCACTCTATATTCATGAGTAAATTGTCCATCATGAACATCAGTTCTTACTGTTTTCACGCGGATACAGAATGATTAAGGGTCGTTTTTCATTGGTGTTCAGAAGTCTTGAGCTTCTCAACAATCACAAGGGAAACCTAAAAACATTCTGAAGCTCATTCGTTGTGTTTTTTTGTCTCTTTCCATTGCATTGTGGGTAGTCTGTAAGAATGGCACTCCAGTGATGTGTATACATGGACATACAGCGAGTAAACAGCTGACTTTACACACCCTACAGCTCCCGATGCTTGAATTTGACACTTTTATTAAAGCATCCGTTCATGATATCAATCCACATGAAAAGTTCTGGAGCAGAGCGGGAGATGAGTTATAAATTACACACGTTTGGCTTCTTCTGTCAGTGGTGAGAGAAAGGCAAGTGGATTATGGACGGCTCTGTAAGATGAACATTTAAAACCAGCAGTTTTTCCTCCTGAGTGGGTACAAAATCAAGTGTTTTTCCCCTTTCCAGACCCTTTGCTCTCTCTGAACCCCTCTGGTGGACCACTGTAATTCCCTTTAGATAATTGTAATGTAAATATAATCGGTATTTTCACCAAAACCAGGTTGTTCAGATGATCTGAGGAGTATTTTCAATTTACAAACTGTGATTTGAATTTACGAATAGGATTTGCATATTTACAAATTGCGTTTTGAATTCATGAATTAAATATCATAAATGTGAATTAAATTGTGTATGAATTTTATTTTGTAAATGAATTTTTTTTTGAGACTGATCTGGCTCTATACTATTGTAAGTCACTTTGGACAGAAGTGTCCGCTGAATGACTACGGCTGCGCCCGAAACCGCATACTTCCATATTATATAGTACGCTAAAATTAGTATGCGAGCCGAATTCATAGAATTCGAAAATCAGTATGCAAGAAGTACCCGGATGACTAACTACTTCCGGCGAGATTCTGAAGTGCGCATCCCATGCACGCTGTGCTATCCCATAATGCCCCGTGAGAGAATTCATGAATGGAAGTGAGGCGACGCAACTGACGCAGGTAGGTCACGTGACCATGACAAAATGGCGGATGTAGTACGTCCGAATTCCATTCATACTTTTCAAATTCATACTTATAGAACGCACTTTTCTAACGGCCGAGTAGTACGTTTAAATTCAAATGCAGTACCTACTGAGTAGTAGGCGGTTTCGGACGCACCCTAAATGTAAATGTTTAGATCAACATCTCACCCCCGAAGTCTTTCTGGTAATATGCGACTGCCGCATGTGTAAAATCTCCCTCCTCAAACGTTGGTTTCCTCCAGCACTGCAGCGGAGCCTTCATTGTTGAGCGGCCGCTCCTCCAGGCAGATATCCTCTGTTAGGGAGCTGCAGTTACTGGCGCCCTCCTGTGTCTGAGAGGTGAACTGCAGTCTGGCACGTCCACGGCTACGGCTCAGGCCGTTCTGCAGACCCGTCACCAGCCGCTGGGACTCCAGAGAAGATGAGGTGTCGGGGCAGTCGTGGGCAGCCGGCGGTGCTGTGCTGCTCTTGGCGTGAGGCGTCTGGCTGTGTGTGTGACGATACTCCTCATCAATGTCCTTGCCTAGTTTCCATCTCTTCCACTTCTTCAGCATCTCGCTCTGCACCTACACACACATGACAGAACCAATAGACCCTTTTCACATGACGCATTTAACATTCATCATACTTGAACGTTTTTAATATTTCGATTTTTGTTTCAACCAATGAACATTTATATGTATTTATGTGTGTATTATACAGTATTGGGCAAGCTACTTGAAAAATGAGCTAGAGTAGTGAGCTGAGCTATTAGCTACTCTACTTAAAATGTAGCTTAGCTACACTAAAAGCTGCCCTCTGGGAAATGTAGCAAGCTAAGAGCTACTTGGCAAAAGTAGCTTAACTACATCTAAGCTATTTTTGCAATTTTTATTTTTAAATCGTAGCAACTTAAATCCAAATCAATCACATCTTAGTGATCAATAAAACTGCCAATGAAACATATGAGGCATAATAGTTCCTTTATTTACTGTAAATAATATGCTGTACTAAACAGAAACACATTATAGTATATAACAGCTAAAACAAAAAATCCAATAAAAGCAGGTGTTACTCATTTAAAATACTATAGTGATTTATAGTAAAGAGAAATATTTTGACATAAGCATTATGCATGTTCAGACATCCCAAGTCTCCCGGAAGTTGTGGGAGTATCCCTGAAATGCTAGACACTCCCGGATGCCTGCAAATGAATGATAATCTCCCGGAAATCACGCGTCTCCTGCCTGGTCCTTAAATATGTTGCACACCCTTCTCTCCACTGCATCCCTACTAACTCTTAAGGTACGTCGCACGCAACTCACCCCCACCGCTCTTCAAGTACGTCTCGCGCGCACACGCCCCCCTTCACAGATACGTCACTCACTACCAACACCCCCCCCCCCCTCTTAGAGCACTCACTAATCCGCTACCTCCCGCAAATCAACTCTGTATTTTCTGACTTTTTCAAACTTGGAATGTCTGCATATTGTATATTTATTTAGAAATCTTCATTTATAAATTACACTACATATTGCAGTCATTTATAGTGGTACTTATAAATTACTAAAGTAATTTGGAGCACAGCATCAGAAATTAAGTTATTGCATCTTAACATGCACTTCTCGAGGTATGGCCATGAGGAATTCTGCATCAGAAATTACTCCTCTCCCTCAGTTATCTTTCCATCAAGCAAGTGTTCTCGTGTTAGCCTAATTTGGTTGGCGACGTCACCAACCAGAGGGGGCAGTAATGCACCAAAACGTTTCCTGTCAACCACCTTAAAACAGGAAGAAAAAGAAACTCTCATTCTAGCTATCATATGGATTTACTGTAATCGCCTAGACAACGGCCTTACAGCTTTGTGAATGTCTGTGCCGTCACTTACATTTAGTCATTTAGCAGACGCTTTTATCCAAAGCGACTTACAAATGAGGACAAGGAAGCAATTTACACAACTATAAGAGCAACAATGAATAAGTGCTGTAGGCAAGTTTCAGGTGTGTAAAGTCTAAGAAGGAAAGCATTAGTAATTTTTTTTTTTTGAGTACAGTTAGTGGTATATCCAGAGAGGCAATTGCAGATTAGGAAGTGAAGTGGAGACTAAATAGTTGAGTTTTTAGTCGTTTCTTGAAGACAGCGAGTGACTCTGCCGTTCTGATGCAGTTAGGGAGTTCATTCCACCAACTGGGCAGATTAAACGCGAGCGTTCGGGAAAGTGATTTCTTCCCTCTTTGGGATGGAACCACAAGGCGACGTTCATTCACAGAATGCAAGTTTCTGGAGGGCACATACATCTGCAGAAGTGAGAGCAGATAAGAAGGGGTGCAGCCAGAAATCGCTCTGTAAGCAAACATCAGAGCTTTGAATTTGATGCGAGCAGCAACTGGCAGCCAGTGCAAACGGATGAGCAGCGGAGTGACATGTGCTCTTATAGGTTCATTAAATTTATTCATCGGGGATTGGTAAATGTAGCTTTGTGGACGCTACTGCGCTACTTGACTAATAAAATAGCTTTGCTACTGAAAAGCTATTTGATTTAGAAAGTAGTGACGCTACCGCCACGCTACTGAGAAATGTAGCTAAGCTAGTAGCCGCTACTGCCCAACACTGGTATTATATCACCTTTGCATCAAATGACTAATTACCACTTGTGCAAGGTGTTTGTAATGCAGAGTATATGGGAGTGGGACAGTAAATTTGACGTTATTCTCTCTTCTGGCTGCCGTTATCAGTCTCTCACTATTGTTTCCCTTCCTCTGAATGTCTTGATAACACCGCCAAGGAGTTTCTATTTCATTAATTTAGCAAATATAGGATTGTAGAAATGATTGGCTCTTCTCTCACATTTACTCTCACATTTAAGTTAACTCAACTATATCGACTGAGAAACCTGGAGATGTGAAAAGGCTCCATAAGTATGATCTGAGACCTGCTTTGGATGATGTGACTTTTAGCCGTTGATTTTCAGCTTCACTCACCTCTTTGTTGACGAAGCAGTACAGGATGGCCACGAGCAGACCCTACAATCACAGACAACACAAGAACTCATCATGAAGCTCCTCTTTTAGGTAATCAGTGAGAGATTGAGGAGCTCTGAGCACCTGGAAGGAGCTGAACAACAGGTCGTAAAAGAGGCGGATGAGCCGCAGCAGAGACTCTTTGGGCACAGACTCATCAATGACGAAGGTGAAGAGCACGGCGTGAATCCCCAGCAGAGGAATCAGGGTCAGCGTCGACTTCGCCAGCCTGAGGAAAATCATATATCTCAAGGGCAGTTCAGACTGACATGAAAAGATGGACATGTATGTTTATCAAGTCAAGGTGAGCAAATAATTTATCAATTCTTGATTTTAGGCTAAAAGTATTGAGATAATAGAGTGGCCTGCTCAGTTGCCTGACTTCAACCCAATTGAAAACATTAAAACATTCAGCAGCACAACATCTATATGCTCTTTAACCACTGTTAATATCAATAGTGATGTCTGTGCATTGCAAATAATTTCTTTATTTTTGGTTTTAGGCAAAAAGTATTGCTCATAGAGTGTTTGTATACTAGTAAAAGTTTCAGATCCTATTAGTTTTGTAGCAGTTCTGATAATGTTAAAAATTCTTGATTTCAGATTTACAGAAAGATTGTCATACCATGTGTGTTTTGTGGGGGAACATTATTGAATCCTCTGTAAATGGCTTTAGTGCAGTCCTGCACTCACTGAGCACCTTTTCTCTGCTGCTGCTACTGGCCGGGATACAATACTGATCCGGCTAATTTAGCATGTTTTGGGTAGGATTGCTTGTTCATCTTCCAGCAGTCAAGAACATTCATTTCATTTTCCATGGCAGCGGTTTTAATGCAGCGAGTGGCCTCGTCATGTTCCCTGTCAGCTCGCTGGACACTGCTCATAGTGCTCTACCGTAATACGCAGTGTATGAGCGACCGCCAAAATACCTTAATATACCAGCGGCTAGAATGACTGTTCGAATAAAACTGTTGGCTGGCCTGACCGCTGACATAATTCGCTCTTTTTGACATCTCTGTCATCATTTGATTCACCTTTGCAGGGAAGGATTTCAATGTTGTAACAAACCATTTGATTACTTCCTCGCGCTAATCGAAATGCATCACATGACTGTTCATTTACTGCGCAAGCCCAAGCCCGGCACGACCCCGTCTAAAATGATAGAAATAAAGTCCGAACCCAACAAAGATCTTCAGCTCTAGTCTGAACTAGTAACATTGTTAGGTCGAGCTGCAAACAATGCAGGGATTAACCTGGACCCGCTATGACTAGCTGCTGCTTTCCTCCTTTCATGTGATACTCGATGACTTTGAGCCCCATGGTCCCTAAAGAAAAGGTCTTTTTGCAGAATTTACACATTGCCTCTTTGCCACGTCGATAAATTTACTTTCTCCTATCTTTGCATTTTGAACCTCACATCAACAACCGCGTAATGACAGCACGCAGGTGCAGACCGGCATCAGCATCTGTACCCGACCTATCGTAATAAGCTAATAAATCACGGAGACTCTCATTTCTCTCATGTTTCACATACAGAATTAATCAACTATTAAATGTTTTACGGTGGATCACTGTGCTTCCCTATCGTCATTAAGCAGACCGGCTGAAAATTTAATACCTACAGCCACTTTACGGTAAAATTTAAGACAATTTAAGACTTTTTAAGG